>NW_013546148.1:0-25187 GCF_000760515.2 Mitosporidium daphniae
GTCTTTATATCTTTTTGATCTTCTTGCTCTCAATGGCCAGTCAGTGTTGGATTGTAACCTACTTGAACGCTTTAATAAGCTTTGGAAGTGTGTAATTCGCCCATGGGAATCTTTCCACAAAGATAGCCCACACAAACCGCCATTTAGAGTACTCCTTAAAGAAAACTTCAAGTCGTACCATATTGCGCATGTCTTAAACACAGTAAGTGTCTTCTTTATACTCAGACTTGAGCATTTCATCTTCAGATGGTCTAATATCATAACTAGGTGATCCCTTCTTTGCCGCATGAAAACGATGGGCTTATATTTACACCGGTATATGCTCCATACATCAAGGGTACCTGTAAGCAGCTTTTCAAATGGAAGCCAGCAGGCTTAAATTCTGTTGATTTTCGCATACTCCTTGCACAGGATTATTCAAACCGAAACGACGTTTGGGAGCTTTGGGCAGGTGATCGCGGTGTCAATCGATTCTATGGACTATTTTATCTTGATTTTGAAAGGTAGCATTACACGCCATATCGATAGGGCCATCGAAACAGGTTCCTCTGATGATCCCCCCACTGCAAATTCGATTGCAGAGCTGTTTTGGGATCCAGAGTGGAAGACGCCCATTGAAAACTTGGCAGCACATCGCGACACTGATGATTCGATAGCATATACAGCCGTCAGCAATGGTGGCTGGCGGTTTCTTAGGTTGCGGAGAGATAAACTGACCCCTAATGACGTCAGAGTGATCTCAAACATCAACAAATCCATTTCCGACGGTTGCACCCAAGATGAGGTAAGTAGGAATATCCAACCATAGTTGCTTGGAATGGCCGCACCCATTAAAAGGGCATGGGAAAAGCGACAAAGGCCCCTCCAATAAGCTGAAATCTCTGAAAATTTATTTCTTGCTGGCTGCATCTGCACTCTTTCCTGACCCAAAAAGCCGAGACTACAGAATAAAATAAAACGCTGATAACCTTACCATGGCCCCGGAGTAGCTTTTTGTAAACTTATGAATGAGTTCTTGAGATCTCTGCTCCCAACTATCCAGAGTGCCCATCAGCTCAGATTGCGTCCCAGCCCAATTTTTTTCTATTGAACGGCGTGACCCTTTAATCATTGCCCCAATTCGAACGAGATACTTTTTCAGAATTAACTCTCGTTGTTTGAGGAATGAAATGTTCAAATCTGAAGGGGATACACCGCGTTCAAGGTTCCTTCGTAAATAGAGGTCGTAGTCTCTCACGATGCGTGTAATCAGATCGGATGTGGAGATTCCCTGTGTCCGTTGCGTTGGCAAAAATCTTCCCTGAGCCTTGATGCTGGCATAAACATCTGAAATGCCTCCGGCCGCTGGATATGGGGTGGCATCTTGGGCAACATAATCGATCTACGATAAAAAGAACCCTTCACGTAACCTGATGCTTTTCCAAAAAATCACTGGTGATGATCCAGGGTGCCCCCTCAATGACCTCGTCAACCCATTTGCAATGTCGTACGCATTCGTAGCGTTCACGATCGGTTAGCACGGTCTTTCCTTTCAAGGCATGGGTAAGCTCGTCGTTGCAAACTAGGATTAGAAAATATGGCAATCATGTAACAAGGGGAGTCGATCGTGGCGGTTTACAAACAAACTCGCATTCCAATCGGCAATTGCGATAAAAAATACCTCCAGCAATCAAGTACGTGAATGGACGCAGTTTTTTCGCTTGCTCCAATGCACGAGCATGTCCAAAATGGAAGAGATCAAATACCCCATCATAATAAACCCGAACAGGATGCTCAGGGTCATAACCCTTTTTTTCCCTGGCAACGACATTGCCATCTTCGGAGAACTCAGAGGGAACCGGCTCTGAAGGTTTATTTTCTTGCAAGTGTGCTGCTTTGGGGCCCAATTGGTCAGGAATTGCAGGAGTAAAGCGGGATATTGCTCGTTTGCCTCTACGGAGCTTAGCCATAAATATGATTTTACACTTTGGACCAAAATTTTATTGCAAGCTTAAAACGCGGGGAAAGTTGTGTGACATTTTACATAGCCAATATATGAGGCAGTTTAAGGGCAATTTTGGGCCCTAACGGGCCCAATGGCGGTTGCATGTGTTGCTCCCTAAAATATTCATACCGCTCCAATGGCAATTTAAATCTCTGAAAGTCGATCCAAAAACATCGATCCATGCCCCAATGTCTATGGAATATGCAAATTGCAACAGCAAACGGATCGCTATCAACGGATGGCTGTACTTAATGGCACTATTGTTTGTGGTCAAAAATGGGGGCAGTTTTGTATAAAGTTATGATTACAAATTTCGGATATTCTCCTTTCCTCCGGCTTTTGCCTGTGTACCGCTAGTGCCATACAGTGCTTGAACAAAAAGGGCTTGACGGATGGACGAGATGAGCTTTGGTTTAAAGTCACAACGAATTTCCATTTCGGAAATCGAACGATATGCCCCCCCTCCCGCCAGTCTGGCATCAATGATGGCATTTGCTCTCTTTTCGCCGATCCCGGGGAGCTTTTTTATAAGGCAGGTAGAGCCTGAATTCGCAAGAAGCAAAATATAGTCATCCATCAAGCTCTCCGATCCAGATCCGTTTTTCAGCGTTTCTTGAATAGAGCTCCAGAGCGAAGATGCTATAGTTGTTTCTTCAGCCTCCAAGTCATCATTAAAGGTCCCGATTTGCCTTCTTCGCTTTGCCGGCTTTACAGGAGATGCCATGTTGTCGATCTGTTTAAATGCTTTGGAATTTTTCTTCTCACTGGCTATGTTGCTTGCATTTGCACCTAGTTTGGCCTCCAAAATTGCAACCCTTTGAGAAAGCTCAAAGTTATCCTTAATATCGGAAGAAAGCGACGTGGCCGGCGGAGTGCTGATCAATGGCGATGGCCTTCTAGCTTTGACATCTCCTTTATGCGGCATCTCGTTTATTACGGGACTGTTGGTAATTTGCCTACTTTTGGAAGCAAAATTTAGAGTGTGAGTAGTCTCTGCCAAGTGTTTAACACTTGGCGAAACATTTGCCACAATAAGCGCATTTGAGCAACCGCCAAGCGAATCCTGGTTTTGTTAACGCACATGAAATACCTGCAGAAGCCTAGTCAATTTTGAGTCTCGATACGGAATTCGAGGGGATCCAGCATTTAGGGCGTCCACAACATTTGACAGTACAAATAGCGACTTGTTAATGGAGCCGCTTTATACCATTCGAATTCCGATGTTTTCTGCCCTCCGGTTATCCTCGGAGCCTGCAAGATCAATTAGATGCAATTTGGCAAGACGATGGGCTCTTCGACGAGGGGAATGCCACCCGGCTCCCTGGATTCCTGATTCAATCTACAACAAATAAAACCACCAAAACGCCATACAGTTACAGTCAAGCAGGAGTGTGACCTGCTGGAGTTTGGATTTAGCTTTGTTGAGGCCGACTTGCGATGTCTTCGGGCGGTCTCCCAGTGGCTGGCAAATTYTTCAAATGAACAGACGCGGACATTTGTAAGATTAGAAATAAAGATGTTCTTATTTTGATCTTCTCTGATCTGCAGGTCTAATCCGGAGCCCGTAAGCAGGTCATAAACCTTTTCATTGTAAATCTCCAGAAAGGAGATCTTGAAAATGACATCCGAGCTATTGGAGGAATCAAATAATTCCTGCAATACCAATGGAATCAAACCAGGACTGGATGGGGTTCCTTCCATTGTAAATGTTTTCCCGGCGCCCGTATTTCCATATGCAAAAATGGTCATGTTGATGCCTAGCAATGATTAGACAGGAGCAACGTTACCTGAAAGCAAAGAGGAAAGCATCGGTTTTATCTGCAATCTAAATAGGGCCGAGTTTGAGGTTTCTGGTTCGTAACATCCATCAAAGGAAAACATCAGTGCCTCTGAGGCATTTCTTGGATTTGCAATTTCCGCCGAGTTCTTTCCCGTCATCCTAATTGCAGATACTGACTCTGTTTCCCGCTCCAAGGCAAGAAATGGCCGAACACGCAGTATTACTCGAACCTTTGATGTCGATGGTGGAACAAAAGATCCCCTTTGCGGAGGGATTGAAGATGGCGCCCCTAGGAAGGGATTCTTCATCGAACAAATTGAATGGACTTTCAATAAATTTTTGCCTCCAAGCTGCTATTAAATAAATTGCAATTGTTTAGGACAAGTTTGTACGAGATCCCTTTGCCCGCAATAAATCTGGCCCTGACCCACGGACATTTGATTTGGAGCTTGAATCTTTTGTATGTCAGGTCAGGTCAGGTCATGTCATGTCAGGTCATGTCATGTGATGTTATGTGTTGCAGCTTTTCCATGACAAAGGAATAAACCCGCATGTGGTAACTATCCAAGTACAGCACAAAAATCCCTTATTGCGGCCAAAAAACAATGCCCCATTGTGGTACAAAAATACCTTATTACAGTACCGGCCAACTATTTTGAAAGATTTACTTAGTTTCCTTGATGGGAAAACAAAGATCTTTTGAGCGCTACACCAAGAAGAATGCCGGCTTTGAAAAAAATATAAACCTCAATAATCCTTAAAGCTGCTGAGGAAATTGATTCTGCCGACAGCTCTTTAGCCTTTGAGGTAAGCCTGTCAAGATTCGTAAATGTTTGGAAAAGCTCCAAAAAAACCTTCCTAGCCTCAGGCCAGGTATCCATTGATGGTGGAGATAAATCTAGTTCCTTCCAAATCCTTCGAAAAATAATCTGGAGCGTTTCGAGAAAGTGCAATATCCTTTGAAAGATAACTAAAAATCAGATGGCGACTTTAACTTACTCTTTTCAAATGCCTTGAGGAACGAAATCGTCATTTCATTAGCTTGGGAAAAAGAAATTGCTGTGCATTTTCCCCCCAAATATGAAAAAGTCTTTTGAAATTTTGGGGAAAATTCTTTCTTGCATTGTTCAAAAGAGAGCCCGGATGAGAAATAGTTTCCAAATTGGCCCTTTGATGAGGAGTTCCTTTGCGGACCATGAGAGTTTGGTGTGGAGGAAAATCCAGCATTCTGAATAGCGTGTGCTGCTAACGGGATTTCAATTTCATTGATCGTGTTTTTATTTTTCTGTTCACGGATCTTTTCGGCAATGTTTTCGATGGATTCCTGCTGAGCCATTGATTCTGCCACCGGGGATTCGCCAACAGATTGCTGTCTCGGAGATTTTACACACTTTGAAAAGTGATTTTTGATATGAAAATTATAAATAGACAAAGGCATCATTTTTGGAGAGCAGCATATCTTTGTAGTAATTCCGATCATGTGCAAGGGACGACAAATTGAAAGGTAAATCAAAATAAATTCCCAACTTTTTGCTACACAATTAAATTCGTCAAAATTGCACATTGTAGCGGTTTCTTTAATAAACTGCAAGATTGGTCTATCCAATCGCTTTCTTGATGAGCTGCAAAACTGGCATATTAAATCATTTATGCAGCATATCTATTCTGATCTTTTCATTATTTTAACATTGAGTACTCCTTTAGGGTGTGGTTGAATATCCTTGAAGCTAACATCGTTCTTATGCGAAGTTTTTGCAGCGAATCCTAGTTGAGTCAGAGATATAGTGTCATTAGAAGATGGATTCTTTTTATTTCTTGACGATGATATTACTATTGAACTCGGGTCCATCCACTGTGGCCTCCTGGTTACACAAATGTTGGCCTCAAACTGAGGAGGAATGGGTATTGACATAATGCCATCTTTATCGCTATCCAGAGCGTTTGGAATTTCTGAAATGATGTATTCAATGGCCCTCTAGCATAAATATACACGTATATTGTACCTGCAATTGATCCAGAGTAATAGGTTCATCCTTTGTATGCTCGTCTTTTGTTACATACTCAATCATACATGGGAGTGAATAAGATACACTTGGTAGGAGTAAATGGAAGCATAGCTTGATCCCAGCGGGTGTGTTGTGCTCCAAATATTGATTGGCAATGAGCGAGGCTAATCGGTCCATTGGGTTGTAGTTTAAGTTTTTAATAAAATTTATTGCCTCTTCTCTGCAATGTCCGTTACCCTGCATACCACCCTTGGGCCGATCAACGTAGAGCTTTATTGCAAAGAGTGTCCTAAAACAACAGAAGTATGATTAAGCCTTTTATGTTCCAAAGAATTTTCTAGCATTATGTGCAAGTTCTTACTATAATAGCTGCATTTTCCATAGAGTTATTAAAGACTTTATAATTCAAACTGGAGATCCCACTGGATCGGGTAAGGGCGGAACCTCCATTTGGGGCTCCTCTTTTCAAGACGAGATACATGAAAATCTCAAGGTATGACATAGACTATTTCTTCCCTTAGCATGACCAACCCGGCGTTATCAGCATGGCTAATTCGGGTCCAAATACGAATAAAAGCCAATTTTTCATAACTCTTTCGCCTCAAGAACACTTGGACTCAAAATACACCGTCTTCGGGAAGGTAAGCCCAAGCTAACGCATCAACACTAAGGTCGCTGATAAAGGAATGGATGTAATCCGGGCGATAAACGACACTCCTGTTGATGAGCGTTACAGGCCTGTTTCCCCGGTACTCATTGAGAATGTAACTGTGCACTCGAATCCTATTGCGGATCAAATTTTAAATTGTAATAAAATTTAAAGATTAAGTTTGGATACGCTTGGAATAGTCGTTTTTTCCGTCACCAATTAATATGGCACTCATATCACTTGCAAGAGCATTCTCAACAAAAGCACCGAAGAGTTCAATTGCTCCCATAAAGACAGTTGCAGTTATCGGATTTGGCCAAATGGGGCAGGGGATTGCCCAGTGCTGTCTATCTGGTAAACATCAATGGTTACAACATTAGCATTAACTCCCCTTTCAGTTCGGGTTTTTGATCCCAATACAGAAAAGTTGGTGAAGGGCGTTGAATCTTTAAAAGAAAAACTTGGCGAGGATCCCTCTGCAACTACAAGTTCAGACGTTGGAGAAAGTATTGCGCTTCAAGATATTATTAACAGAATATATCAGGGAGAGAATATAGACGACACAATTAAGGGCGCAGACTTGGTTATTGAGGCAATAGTTGAAAGCCTCACGGCCAAGTTGGAGCTTTTTTCAAGTATTTCGCGGTCTCCTGTTTTGGCGCCACATACGATTCTTACTTCAAATACCTATTCTTTGAGTATCTCCAGGATCGCACAATCTATCATGCCAAAGCGGGAGCTTTTCGGATTGCATTTTTTCAACCCGGCCCCCAAAATGAAGCTCGTTGAAATAGTGAGAGCAAATGAAGAGGCCAACCCCGAAAATGAGCATGCAAACATCCAGCTTTCGTCTCTTGTGGAATTTGTCAAGCGTCTTGGAAAAGAGTCAATTGTGTGCAAGGATTCTCCAGGGTTTGTTGTCAATAAGCTTCTTATCCCCTATTTGACGGACGCAATTCGTCTCCTTGAAGAAAAAGTAGCATCTAAAGAGGATATTGATAAGGCCATGAAGCTGGGCGCTGGATATCCCATGGGTCCGTTTACGCTAATGGACCTTATTGGATTAGATACCATCAAGAGCGTTATCGATGGATGGGCTGCTTTGGATAAGACCGGCCAATCACTAAGACCCTCCCCTCTTTTGCAAGCAATGGTCCAGCAGGGAAAGCTTGGGAAAAAGTGTGGCGAAGGCTTTTATTCGTATGCAAAAAAGCACCGAGTTTTTTGAAAATAAAAAGCGGGCCCAAACTGCGACATTTAAAGTCTTAAACATTCCGCATAAATTTTATTTCAACCTTCATGTCCAACTCATCACCTCCGCCGCAACCCCATTCAGGCGCTCCCGTATATGCACCTGGGATCACATTTAATAAACCAATGAGCGTTGTTTTTATTGGAAGTATTCCTTATGATACGACTGAAGAGCAACTAATGTCTTTATTTAGTACGGTTGGGCCAGTGCGATCTCTTAGACTTGTCTTTGATAGAGAGACTGGGAAATCAAAAGGTTATGGATTTTGCGAGTACCACGATACAGAAACAGCAAGGTCTTGTGTTAGGAATCTCTCGAACTACGAGCTTAATGGGCGAAACCTTCGTTTGGACTTTGCAGATTCCATGCTTGGAGCGCCCAAAGAGCTAAGAAAGGAAAACAAGGCAGCTAGAATATATAGACCAAATTCTGACTATGGCGAAGGATCTCAGGGACCTTCCTCATCCTTTTGGGATCCCTTCTCAGCAAGTGGGTCTGGAGGTCCTCCCCCTCCTCCTCATCTTTCGCAGCCAGTCATGATGCCCATGATGGTGCCCGGAAGCGGGCAAATGGACAATGGACAACAATGGCAAGGAATACCCCCGCCCCCTCCCCCTACATCAATACCCTATTTTCAGCAATCTTTTATCCCACAAGCGGGACCGGCCTCGCACATGATGGGGCATGCTGCGCCACATGGTATCTTTCCTCAGCAAAATGTGCCGCCCTCCTTTCCAATGCACTCTGGAGCGGCTATCCAATATCCTGTTAATGGCCCCATCTCTTCGTTCCCCCCTCCCCCTCCGAACTTTCAAGGCGGGCAGTATCAAGAAATGCACCACCAACAGCAAATGTTTGGCTCGCAACAGCCCCAGCACGTTCAATTTGAGCTTGCACAACAACTACCACCTCCACCGCCGCCTCCTCCTGCCGCTTCGATGACAGCGTTGGAGTCACTGCCTCCAGATCAGCTCTTCTCATTGCTCGCACATATTAAAAATTTGACACAATCTCAACCCTCACAAGCCAAAGACCTTTTGGGATCCAACCCACATTTGACCTATGCTCTTTTTCATATTCTTTGGAGAATGGACTTAATTGATGCCCAAACAATTCAAAGAACCATTTCGGCCTTGAGTGTAGGACCTCCAGAGGCGTCCGGTGCCAATACTGTCGAGCTAAGATCACAGGATCCTAGAAAACTTCAAGCCTCAGACCCATTGAAATCAGATCAACAGCAGGCACTATTAGAGCAAATTCGAAGAATGACCCCGGAGCAATTAGAAGCACTTCCTCCTGAACAGAGAGAAAAAATTTTATTATTAAAAAATAAGGTTTAAAATTGTCCAAATTGCTCTTGAGAGAATTGGACAACTCCAGCGGTTCGGTCCGGCATCGATACAGGCCACACGAATTGACGCTTTCCAGTAATTTGCATTTTGAAATTTCATTTATTTTGCGACTAATGGTCCCACCCCCCTCCATTTTAGCTCATTATCCGCAAACCGCCTTCAGCACCGATAAACATGCAAATACTTTTCTCTTTACATCGGAGTCTGTGGGCGAAGGCCATCCTGGTACCGACATAGCCTTACCACTCATTAATTTGATAGATAAGATATGCGATCAAATATCCGATGCGATTTTGGATGCCTGCTTGGCTCAGGATCCTAAATCCAGAGTAGGAGTGGAAACCGCGGCGAAGACAGGAATGATTGTGGTGTTGGGGGAAATTACCTCAAATGCCGTTCTTGATGTCCAAGCACTTGTTCGCAGTGTTGTCAGAGACATTGGCTATGACGATTCATCAAAAGGTATGTTTAGCCGGTTTATTAGGTAGGGTTTGACTACAAAACGTGCAGCGTATTATCTGCCATTGAGCAGCAATCTCCAGATATTGCGCAGTCGCTAATGGGACATTCAGATATCGACGATATTGGCGCAGGCGATCAGGTATCCTTTTTCGCACCAATCGATGCAGGGACTCATGTTTGGATATGCAACCGACGAAACACCTGAGCTGATGCCGTTGACGGTAGTGCTGGCCCACAAGATCGTTGAGGCACTTGCAGTTGCAAGAAAAACGAAACAAGTTGAATGGATTCTTCCTGACTGCAAGTCTCAAGTGACCATTGAATATGAGATGCAGGATGGCGTACCTGTGCCGCTACGAGTGCATACCATTGTCCTATCTACCCAGCATTCGCCATCAATCTCGCTTGCCGCGATGAAAGAATCATTGGAGATGGAGATCGTTAAAAAGGTCATTCCCACCCATCTGATCGATGAAAGGACAATACTCCACATTCAGCCATCAGGAAAGTTTGTCATTGGTGGGCCGCAGGGAGATGCGGGCCTCACGGGAAGAAAAATCATTGTTGACTCATATGGAGGGTGGGGTGCCCATGGTGGTGGTGCCTTCTCCGGAAAAGATCCCACCAAGGTAGATCGGTCTGGAGCATATGCTGCCAGATGGGTAGCAAAATCCATTGTACATGCCGGTCTGGCCAAAAGATGTCTCATCCAAGTAAGCCATCAGGGATGGCTTTTAACCAATAGCTTTCGTATGCGATTGGAATTCCCGAGCCTCTTTCCATATATATCGAGACATATGGTACTGGTAAGCTTTCCAATGCCGAGCTCTTGCGTGTTGTGAAGAAAAACTTTAACCTCAGGCCTGGTGCAATTATCAGGGAACTTGATCTGCTAAGACCAATTTATCAGGCGACTTCGTGCTATGGCCATTTTGGTAGGGCTCAATTCAGCTGGGAGGTACCAAAAGAGTTGTCATTGGCGGATTGAGTGTGACAATTTCCTTTGCATTGCTAATTATTTTAAAATTAAAATTTTTATTCGACTTTTGATTTGCCGCCAATTTAATCAGCCCCAATTGGGGAAACCTGCTAAAGATGTCGCCTCCGCTCCCCCCTTCAAAGCAAGGAACGACATACAGTAGGAAGCCTCTCGCAGACATTTCAAACAAACTTATATCTAAATCTTCGCAATCAAAGAAGAGCTATCATCCTCACGAAAACACAGACAGTGATGATTTATCTTTCGAGTTGGGGACATTTCAACAACTCAAGAATTTTCCCACGGATCTTCCTGACACGTCAAATGATCACATAAGCTATATTGACGAGCTAAATTCACTTTCTTTCTCTCATTCTGAGGATTCCTTGGATATGCTTCCTGAAAAATATCCTGCAAAACAGATGACAAACACCAATTCGCGGCAAAAGGTTAGCACACTGAATCCCACAAAAAAAACTACGGCAAATACACTATCTTCGGTAACCTTCACATCAAATTCCAAGCCCCAAAAGCCATACAGAGACCAGGATTCCGGATCTTCCGCTATTGCCGATTATTTGCTTTTGAAGGCCAGATTTGAATCCCTTAGAACAAAATACGACATGCTACTGTCAGAGAGCCAGGAAAAAATATCCACACTGCAGGCGGAAAAGCTAGAATATGAACAGAAGGTCAAAGATCATGATTCAATTTTGAAGCACAAAATTTCGCAACAGCAACAGGAATTTTCTCGTCAGCATAAGGAAACCTCGGATGCCTTTGAACAAGAAAAAACTCGGTTGGAAGAGAAAATTTCTGCCCTTCAATCAGAGAATTCTGCTCTTTCCCTATCGCTAGAGGGCGAACGACAAGAAAACGCCACTCTTCAATCGCATCTCCAACAGTTAAGGAGTTCTTTGGCACAGCATGAAGAAAATGAGGTTATTCTGAAATCTGAAATTTCTAGACTTGAATCCATTCCCACRTGGAAAACCCCGTCGTCATCATCATCTAGAGTATCTGATCCTGGTAGCCTCCATGCACAAATCCGGGCCCTTGAGGATGCGCTTACAGCAGAAAGGCACCTTTCCGCGGCAAAGCTTTCCGCTGTTCGCCAGGAGAATGAAGAAGAGCATGAGCAGATCATGCTATTTGCAGAGGAGAAAATACGCTCGGATATGCATGCACAATGGAAACGACGCCTCTCCCAGATCAAGGAGTCGTGGTCGCTTAAAAAGCGCTCTCTTATCAACAAGGTTACCAAGGCCTTTGAACGGAGGTATGGTCATTAGTTTGGTTGCTCTTCATGTTATCCTATTAAGCCCGCGCTCTCTTTTGTTTCTCTGACTTTTAATTTTTTGTTTACCACTAGACTGACCGAACTCTCTGCAGAATGGGAGCGCGAAAAAAGCCTGCTTCTGGCCCGGTTACGAACAGGAAAGCCTTCTTCCGCCACAAGATATCATCGGTCGTTTGATCCTAGTGACTCCATAGCTGATGACGATTTTTTTTCTGATTCATTCAAAATAGACGGAGAGGAAATATTCGAGGACCGGGATCATTTACTTGGGGGGTTCAAAAGCACTGACCGTGATCCTGGCTTTCGACGTGAGACAGGTTACCAGCAGCTATTTAGGAGTCCATTGCTGCGAAAGACACCACATTTTATGTCCAGGTCCAGGATGCCCCCCTCAACTACAGAATAAATGTAAACCCAGCCCTAGCCCTAGTTCTCCAAAATATGCAACTATTTATTAGATCTCCGCAGCAAGGGCGCCGAGGTCGGTGTCGGAAGAGATATTGTCCGAAATAAGATCTTCTTCGTCTAGTTGCGAAGAGGACCTCTTTCGAGGGGCGGAAAGCTCCGTAATGTCTTCTAAATTAGTAGATTCATCCGTGTTGACAGATCCAAGTGACCCTTCATCTAGATCCACATCTCTATTATAATTTTCCTGGTCCTCAGCTTCCAACTGGGCCAGGAAGTCTTCGTCTTCCTCTGCTAATGGCAATGTAGCCTCATTCATGGGAATCCAGTCATATACGTTCCAAAGATATAGGGTTTCCGGTTGTCGTTGGAAACTCCATATAGAATCCCAGAGCCATTGAAGGCGCACGATGGCTACTGAAGATCCCCTGCGCGCTCGCACAAGCCTCGCTCTTTCCGTTTCCGGCTACCATAAAGAATGGCCACTTACATTGGACGCAACTAAATGTGTAATTGAGAAAATAGAGTCGTCTTCTTCCCCAGTCTCATTGGTATCGTCAAATGTGAGCATGTAACAGATTGCACCAAATTCACTTGCTCGGCGCCAAATCTCCGAGCTAACCACAGGGAGAATAAATCTCAAGTACGTACCGTGTAGGATCTACGTTAAGGGGAATCACACCCGTAAATGCGATAGAAACGCCAGCAAGAATGCGAGACTTGAGCGCCGGTAGCAGCACCTTGGGTCAATTTTGCAGGATACCTTCATATCTACACCATTGGTCGCGGCACATGAGGGCGACCCAAAGAGCGAAGACGGAGATGAGAGCACGTTTGCAGCATCTCCACCACCACCCTCGATGATGCGCCGAATGACGCGGTCATAATTACGGAAAAAAGCGCATGTAAATCATCGAGGATCTGCTCAATGCGGTTAAACAAGGTCTCGTCAGCCTTCTGCGTCGTATAGTCGACCCAGAGGGTGTTGGAGGACATTGGGATGGATATAGAATGCTTTTCAGAGAGGGCTGAATCAGCTTGGTCTATTTGCGACGGGTCCGTCTGTAATACGGCGTGTGAATTCTCTGGGCGAGCAGGTTGTTGTTGCCAGTTGATATCGCCGGTGTTTGAAAAGAAAAAGTCTACAATAAATCAATGCCCATACATGGACGCACGTGAATCAAATTGGGCGAGTGTGTCCAAACATCTGACCTATCATCGAGAATCAAAACCATTGCATCTTCACAAGGAAAAATTCTCGAGAGCTCCTTTTTGGTCCAGTCTATGATAAAATCTCCACTAGATGCCCTTTGTATGGTCTCTGGTCACAATTCGGTCGAAAAAAAAGGTCCCTGTAGGATCAAGCAGCCGAGCTACGGCTAATCCGTAAGAATGGCTGCCCATCGTGTATATGTGGAGCTCGAATTTCTTAGAAATTCGTTCTAAAAAGCCATGGACAGTGTTTCTGCAGGAAAGTCGGGATATTGCCTACCTAAGCTTAATATAGTGGGGAATCCCGCTTTCATCGTCTTCAAGAATAACCCTGTGAATATCCATTTCCTTGCACAGCGACTCGGAGGCGGGTTTATTCTCTATGAACCAGGAATCAACGAGAGAGCTCGTTGTGGCATGAACCAAAGTCTGATCCAAATCGACAACAAGCGATAGCTTCCGGGCCTTTATGAGTCGTGCTGCTGTGGCGCGCTCCAATCTTTGCGCCTCCTGGAGAGAAGGAAATTACGTCTTACAGAAAGGGAGACAGAAACAGACATTGGTGCCGAAGAGCCCGATACAAGTTCGATTGTTGTTCTTCGATCAGCAAACAGCTCCGCGCTACATGCATAAAGATGGCGTGTCCAAACCTCGTAGAAAGATCATTCCCGCATAGGGCACACATTCCGTTCACCTGAACGTCATGAGTACAAGGAGGATCCAAAGCTTCAGCACGCGTAACAGGGTCATTCTGCTCCGTCACTATATTAACTTTGTCCCCATCAAGGTCCTGGACATGTTGTTCGTATTCGGGGACCGGAGGATCTTCACGGCGGGTGCCGCTATTGGTATCCATTAAATTTTATTAAAAAAGGCGGGAATAGGCCGCTCTCTCTTTCCTTTCTTGTTCAGCTATGTGGGTCTTGATGACAGCAATGTGAGCATCAATTGCAGGATCAACTTGTGAATTTAGCTTCTTGGCCTTCTCAGCTTCCAATAATGCTGCAGAATATTCATGCATGCCATCAAGGGCAATGGAGAGGCGGAGAAGTCCCTTGACGCTTGAAGAGATTAAATTCTATCGTCAACTAGTGATGGGTACCTTGTTTTCATTTGCAAGCCTAATATTATCGCCATACGCCCCAAGCTTATTATTGACAAGAAGAAGATTTAGCAAGATCGACGTGTAAAGTTGCGAGGTGACGTGAAACTTTTTCAGGTATCCATGAGCCCTTGAATAAAGCCTAGCAGCTTCTGCAAACGAGCCTCCGCCATATAGCTCATTAGCTTGTAGTTTGATAGACTCTGACACATTCACGGCTTCTTCCACAGTCGTGGGCTCAGCATAAAAGTCTAGAAGCTCTACCTGATGACGATAAAACCATAAAAGCATACATCAAAAATAAGGGTAGAGTTTGCGGGAATCGCTGGTGGAGATCCTGTAGCTCCGTATGCCATTTCTGGCGCGCAAATAAGGTTGCTGCGCTCAGTGCGATGCATCGTAGCAACTCCCAAATCCCATCCCTTGATGACCTCGCCCTTGCCAAGAATGAAGGAAAATGGTTCCCCGCGAGTGCGACTAGAATCAAAAGTAGAGCCATCTGCTAGTAATGACCCGGTATAATGAACAAGCACGCGGTCTCCCGGCTGTGGAGACTTTTCCAAAGGTGCGGCTCGTATGATTTGCTTACAAAGTCCCTCTGCAATCTCGATTTCCATTTTAAATAGTAAAATTTACACCGTGCCGATGCGATTAATGATTTTTGATGCACCACATGGTTCGCCCAACCCTGTTGACATTAAAATTACTTTCAAGTTCTAGAAAATTGGATAAATCTTCCCACGGGCAGCGTGATGGGACCATGTAGCTCTACATTTAGGGCTCTCTTGAAAGGACTTGATAGTGCAACATCCGACAAGATCTGGGAGCTGAATCGAGATATTTTATAGCTTTCTCTGGCATGTAAATTTCTCTTTATGTGTCGAAAAGCTCGACCTGAAAGACTCGACTCGAAACCCGAGTCTCTTTTTTGGTCAAAATCAATCAGAAAAGTCATCTGATCAAGTAGCTGGTTCCAAGCATGTTTAAAAACCTAAATGGGCCCACTCTAAGCTTACGTGTCACTTTGTTGGCTCATGGTACCTTTGTTATTTGATCATTTATTGATACAACCCACCATTTAAGACATTGATAAGTAGTTCCTTGAAAATCCAGCCTTTAAGAATAATCTGCGCGAATGATCTATTAATGAATCACAATTAAGTCCTTTAATTTGGAACGGATAATAAACTTGTGCCTTTTAGTTTCTATTTATACTTTAGATTTTGGTTCCTTGTACTTACCAACTGTATGCAGCTGGAACGGATGGACCGATGGAAAAGAAGAAACTCTAACCCTAATTTGAAATTTAGAGGCATGCTGGGATCAAGTGAAATGTACCCTGGACTTTGACTCAATCGATATATTAATTTGTCGCATTAAAGAGATAAAGAATTGAGGCCCTCATGTATCACTTAATCTTCCAAGTTGTCAGAAAGACTATGCAAAAGTTTACATGGCTTAGCGAGTCGGCGTGAATATTTAATGATAAAATACAGAAGGAATTAAACCAATATCGACGTAAAGCCATCTGTTTTGGTCCCCTGAAGAAGCCCTACAATCACCCCAAACAGCCCGACTGCAGAGGCAAAAATTTCTATTAGAAGCACTTTCAAGAAAATAGAATGATTCTGTGCGTCTGCAAGCGCAACAGACGAGCCGGAAATTCCAACTGCGATGCCGCAAATAAAATCACAAAACCCGACAGTCAACCCACCCCAGAATATGGCGAATCCTGCGGTAAATCAAATGAAAAAACCTGTGTAAATATTTGTCGGCGTAACTGCGTATAGCCCCGAAATCCGCGTGGAAAATACAATGGCAATGACAAGCCCGTAAATGCCGACCGCTTCGCAAAAAAGGATTGAAATTAGATTTTTCATCTTGATTCGGTGGTCGCGAACGGCAGCCCCAGAAAGAGTCGATCCAACGATCCAGATTCCCCTAGAAATCAATGGAAATATGTACCAGGCCGCACCGACGACAGACAGTCCAATACATGCTGCTATACCGATTGCAGCCCAGTAGTAAGGATGAACTTGCAGCAGAAATGAAGCCACATCAAAATATTCTATTTGCCCCGTAATAAGCATATAAGTGCCAAAGAAAACGACAAATGTAGTGACTGCAACGAGGAGCGAAGTGACTTTGGACATGAAATTATAAAATCGAAATTTTTTGATTTATTAAAATTACGAATTATATTTTCACCTGCGCACTACAGTACCAGCTCCTTGATAGCTCCAAGCGAAAGATCGGACTGCCAAGCAGGCAATGGCATTGCATCCTGAATTTTCGACTCTTTTTCTTTTGAGGAAACCAAGATATCATCGCCTTGTGAGCAAATCAGTGCTCTTAATGATATCAACTGCCCTTCCCATTCTTTGATACTTTCTCGCAATTGCTCGTTGGCAGAGTTTTGCACCTATCTTATAAAAAGGCAGTTACTTGAGGAAGAAGTCTATTTATGCGCTCTATTGACTCTGTCAAGCAATCTATTTGAGCTCGAGCTTCAAATTCCGAATTAGACCACGTTTGTATTTTTTCTCTACTTTCATCAATCAACCTTTTCATAGAGTCGCATTGGTCAAAGACCTTTTCTTTTAAAGCTTGCTGTTCAAGTTTAATGCGATCAATTGATGTTTTCAGTTCATTAATTTCCTGTAACAGGCGATCCGATTCAGACTTCAAAAATGGCCATCCAGTGATCCAATTTTTAAACAAATTCTAATGGAAAAAATCAAGCACCATTGTGGGTACCGTTACATAGGAAGCAATCAATACAGAGGCTCCGCCAGCTAGAGTTCCCCAAATAAGAATGTCACTCCACGGTGTTGTGTGATTTCTTTTTGAATAAACAACTCTTTCAGGTAGCTTTGGTTGTTTTTGTGGAACGTCTTCTTTTGGAAATGCAATTATTTTTTGTTCTTCCGATGAATTTACTTTGTTTTTATCCTGTGGATTTTCTTGTTCAGGGTATGCTCGCTTAAGTGCCTCTTCAACCTCTTCCGATGTAAGCCCCTTCCCCTCGAGAAAAGTAATTCTTTTGGATAGCGGCGATGACTTTACTTTGGCATCCATTAGAAATGATATTGCCTGAGCCAAAAGATCTTCCCTCATTCAGAGATAAATTAAATTGCAAATCAATTTGTAATTTAAAACGGCAAATGTAAAAGCACGCTCAGACGGACTTGATTGGCAGCATTCCAACTGCACATCCAACTGCACATCCAACTGCACATCCAACTGCACATCTCGAGATAATGCATAAATGATAGCCACAAATGGAAACAAAAAACATGCTTTTGGCTATTTGTCGATCATAATTCCATCTCAGATTCATGGGGTGAATGAGGCCAACGAATGAGCACCGATTTTAACTTTATCTTAATCGGTGTGTATGTAAAGAGCATAGATCGATCGCATATTAATAGGCGATTTTTGTTGGCACATAATTGGTTGCGAAACCCGTCTTTTACTATTTTTTACTGAAGCTTACCCGAATCTCGTGAGAAGGTAAAATCTGGTATTTATCGAGCGCCAATCGAGCAGCATTTGCGAAAACATCATTTTCATATTCTACAAACGCAATATCCTTTTTGGAGGGCACCAGACGAACTTCTTTGAACCCAAGGTGGCTCGCGAAGAGCGAGTTGAGCCTTTCTTCCGGGGCTTCCAAGGAGGGGATGTTCTGTACAAATAAAATTTTGCTTGGCAGACCCAGGTCAGCACCAACACCAATTGAGCCTAAAATAAAGCCAACAATATTACCAATCGACTGGGACGTCGAGATTTGATGCAACAGTTGTGACCTGGTTGGCTTCTGGATCGCAGACTGGCTCCCTATAATAGATGTTAGACACTGCAAAGGTACTTTTGTATTCATCTTGCCTAGAACGCTGCTCTTCATAATCTTGGTCCTTTTTTGAAGAAATGTAGGATTTAAACCGAGCGAATCGCACAACAATGGGCTTGTGCAAGATTATGCTTCCTTGACGAGCAACAAGAGCTTTTGAGGCTTCTTCTACCGAATCGAAAGCAACAAAAGCTTGTCCCTTCATTTTCATGTTTTTTTTGATTTTGATATCCAGAATCTTTCCAAAGGGACAAAATGCGTAGAAAAGCTCCTTTTGGAGCAGGGAAATCGACGATTTCTCATTTAAATTCTGGACATAAAGAGTTGACGAGGGAACGCCCACAAAAGTGCCCTCGCCGGCAACGATTCCGGAAGTCGGTGGAGCCATCGAGGGGGGCGCAGAATATTGATGAGCAACTGTGGACATTGAAAATTTTTTATTTTAAATCCTTTTTAAATACAATTCATGCAGCATCTTCAAAGCAACTCGGTTGTGGCCTCGAAGCTTCCCGCGTTTCCGAATGGTGCTGGGATATCTCGTCTCTCGCAAGACGTTTTTGAAAGCCAATCTCCTTTTGTTCTTTGCAAAAATTCATTGCTGCACAATTATGTGTTCTGCTGCACTGGAATTCCCCCCAACGAAAGGGTAATTCCGTTTCTTACCGTAGATAATACTTGCCGGGATCATTGAGAAATACGGTGGGCTTCTTAGCAGGCATCTGACCAACAGAGTTACCCACTTGCTCGCTCGAAAGGCAGAACCCACAGAGAAATACAAAGTGCCCTGTTTATCTCCAACTCCTAGATGGCCGTTTTGACGTTGAAAATTCCGGTCATCCACTGCGATTTTATTTATAAAGTCGATTTGACAGGCTCGGCTTCGGTACCATTTAACCCTTGTGATTTTAGGATGAACTTTTGCATAATTTCAGGATCAAGCCTTTGACTGGGGTGTTAATTTGTATCACCGGCCTTCCGTTGGAAACGAGAGAGGCTCTTAAAATGCTGATCGAAAACAATGGAGGCTCGTATTCGTGTGATCTTACACGCTCATGCACCCATTTGATTGCCGAGGTAATTTTGGCATGTGCCTTTTGTAGTGCTTTGATAATGGGCCAAAATGCACCTATGCCGCCAGATGGAACATTCCCATTGTGCGTGTGCAATGGATTCACGATTCCATTTCTGCGGGAAGTTTGAATTCGCCCATTTTTCATGTAGACACGGTATGTGATGACACCCATTTGGTGACATTGAATCAACCAACCGTCCAACAAAATCAACACCAAATGCCTGCTTTATCAGACGCACAAGCAAAAATATTTTCAGGCCTAGTTTTCAGCAGCACTGACATTGAGGAATCCAAAGTTTGCTATTAGGATTTTCTTATCGATAGAAATTAAAGCTGGCAAAACTGGTGCGCATCCATGGAGGAAATTTCGTCGCAAACAAATGCACCGGGATAACAATTTGTCCGTGGGAGTTTTGCTCTTTTGTCCAAGGCTCTTCATATGTGACCGAACATTGGTTTGAGATGGTCGTTCAGGTATCTTTGCTTTGCAATATTTCTTCAGAGGGAGCTTTTTATTGATCCAGAATCTTCGATCTTCTTTCGCCCATTTCGGCTATATGTGGATGTTGGGTCGAATTTTATTTTTGCAAACAAAATATCGATATCTCTCACCGGTTTTGAAGGGCTGGAAAGGGATTACATCACAGCATACTTGAATTCGATTGGGTGCTCATCGGTTCATACCCATCTTACTAAAAATATGGATTTACTTCTTTGTGTCAATGGAAGTAAATCGTTGGGCACCCCACAGAGCCCGGAGCTTAGCGAGTCTTTGGTTAATTCTCAAAAATACATTGCCGCCTGCAAATGGGGCCTACCGACACTTGATTTTAGGTACACGTGAATTTGTAATTTTTAGGTTCGTATTTGGGGGGGCCCATATAAACGACCCGGCCGCTTTGGATGCCTTTATTTTGGGCTCTAAAAAAAACTTCACCTCTTTGTACAGGAAAATTGGACAGCCAGACCGACAGACCGATCATTGTGTTACGAAGAAGCACGATTTCTTGCCTAGCCCTATTCCGATCTCATCCCAGGAGCTACATTCTAACGAAGTTGACTTTTTCTTTAAATCAATCACAAGCTTTGCAGGAAATTCGTCTGCAAATAACGTCGACCTCCACCATCAGCCTTTAAAGGACATGCCCGATTCGCCGCATTTGAAAGCGAACAACAAAAGAAGGAGCAGCTTGCTTTCTAACGAAGATACACGCTCCAATATACCGGTTTACAAGGAAAACGACGTGTCTTCAGAATATTCGTCCCCAACATTTTCTCAAGATTTCAAATCCAATATTGCATTTGGGCTTCATCGAGCTGGGCTGGCCTTTTCTGATCTCCCTAACCGGGATCAAAAGGCAAGCTTATCCCTATTCAAGGGATGTGTAATATGTTTCTCTCAGCGTCTTTGGGTAATTGACTGGGCTATTTATTTATGTGTTAGCATCGACGATCCGAGTACGTTGATATTGTGGAAGAGCGTGGTGGAGTTATCACATGGTCGTTTTCTTCGCAAGTCACTCATTTTGTGCATCGTACACTTGGAATTATTGATTCACATAGAGGGCGCAAAAGCGGAGGAAAGATTTCGCGAGTTTAGGCTTGCCAAGAGCAGAAGTATTCCGATCGTGTCCCCTTGGTGGATTTTGGAGGTACATTGACACTTTTGCTGACGTTTTAGTCAAATGACATGTGCTGCCTATTGCCCACACAGGCATATCCCCATACATATGACCCCATGCGCAGTCTTCAATTTCACGTTCCCGAGTCTGAAGATGCCACTGCGAATTCGGTTTGTAAAACGACCGGCATGCCAGCCCCCTCAGCGCCAAACGATGCACCAACATTTGTCCACTTTTTGGACCAAATCCTTCAGCAGAGGAAGGATGCATGTCCCATTTTGTATTCTCCATCTCCATTTGTCGGCGATGCTAACCCCATCACCTCGGAGCCAGAAGGCGAAGATTTTTCCTCGATTCTGCTCAAAAACTCTGCCAAACGTACCCATCCATCCAATTGAAGTAACTGTAGACCTGTGTACAAATTCGATAAAAATATCGTACGACCCGGGGCCCCTTTTCGCCAATGCCGTTCATCACAATGGCCAAGCGTTTGTATCAAATTGTGGTGGGCCCAAAAATTAAGGCTCCAAATTTCGCTGTTAATAATAAATCCCCCTTTAATTTTACAGAAACATACATGGAGTGGGCCCAATATCGCAGGCTGCAGATCGAGCGCATCTCAAACTTGTCCGGAGGCAGCATGATCGAGGTGCTCCTGATAACCAGCATGTTTCATGTAACATCGTTGCGTCCTTTCTTCTAGGCATCAATTTCCTTTCTCAATGTGATTCTTCCCACATTGGGGGTCAAATGGTCCACATTTTCGCCGCTTGCTAGATTGTGCATGGAGAATTTTTTCATCGTCGCGCTTCATGTTGTGATCCTCGTCAACCCGTCCTTTCTTTTGTACTTTTACGCATTGATGTTTTTTTGCTGCTTGTTTCTTTTCTTGTGCTCAAAAAAGCGATTTTTTACTGGGATCCCTCATTCCAACTTTGAGCTTTCCACTGTTAGAGCATCCATATTTTTCCAGACCTATCTTTCGATTTTTGCGGTCGATTTTTCCGTTTATCCTCTCAGATTTGCAAAGACCGAAACGTACGGAATATCATTGGTATTTGGCATTTGTTACATTGTAGATGGATATTGGCGTCGGGTGCTACATCGGAATCAACGCCGCCAACGCTAGCTATCGAAACCTTAGAGCGAAAAGCACCACGCATTTGGCAAGCAAGCCTTCCACAAACTTGCTGCTGCGAATTGGACCCCTTTTGGCGTTGAGCCTATTGCGACTAATTTCCCTCAAACTTGTCGGATATCCAGAGCATGTCTCGGAATACGGCATCCACTGGAATTTTTTCCTCTCCCTTGCTATGATTGCCTTATTTTGTGATCTCATCCGCAGATATCTTCCGCCATCGTCTTTTTATTTTATTGGTAACGACTTTTCATTTATCTTCAGGTCTTGGCTTGGCTATCTCTTTCCTATGCGACATCATTTTCTATCTTTTTGATCTTGTTCCCATCATCCTGTCCAATGAAATAAGGCCCGTTCGCTTGGATTCGTTTACCGACTTTGTCTTAATGAATAAGGAAGGAATTGCTAGCTTACCCGGTATTGCTTGCAAAAAATTATTTCTTAGGCTACATTTCCATTTACTTGATCATTTATGGATCGTGTTTTGGCAATAAGAAGATGTTTTTGACGCCATTATTCTTGATGGCATATTTTTTCTGTGACGCCTTTGTTGCGACAGCCTCTAGACGTCTTTGCAATTGTGCATTTGTATTTTGGGCCGTTTTTTTTCTATTATACCACTCTATTCTCTCAACCACAATAAGATCGTGTTTGAATGCTCCATCAGAGCGGCCCATGAAAGAAGGAGCTCCAAAAATACCCAACATCCAATTTGGAGATGCTCTTGTTGAGGCCATCAATTACTCGCCACTTGTTACATTTTTATTTGCCAATCTGTTAACCGGCCTTGTTAATATGACCATACAAAGCTTGTTTCTAAGTCAGGGTTTATCGTGTGTACTTGTACTTTTGTATGGCTGTATAGTTGGATGTGTTGGGCATTTTTTGAAGCTCTATTATGCAATAAAATGAATTTTTGGCGCCTGCATGCGTGGAAGAGATGCAAACGTATGTTTGTTTGTAACATTTATTTATACAATCAAAGTCTGGCAAAGAAGATGTAAAGCAAGTTTTTGGGATGCACTTTGGAAAGGAAGTGTAAAATTATTTTGAAAAACTGGCTGTCGTTGGGGCCGATAATATGTCGCATGTTTGCAAGTATTTCGCTTCTAAACTCCAACAACGAACAGTCGATGGTCGAAGATACCACGAAATATATCTTTAACCATGCATTTGCTTCATCCAATCTGTCGGTGGCATATAAATAATGGCAGATTTGAAGCATTCTTGAGGCGTCTCTTAAAGCGCTGATCGATAGGCCATGGCCAGCAATCATTTGATCCTCGTTTTCCATAATCAAATTTTCAAAAAAGCCGATCAAAGAATAAGCAATGGTTGATGAACACCGCAATGTTGAGGAAAAAGACTCCAATATCGGCCTAAACGAAACCAAATCAAGTTCGCTAAATTCCAAAGGAAGATAGGGAAATTTGACATTGTGGAAACGGCTGGGAGAGCAAGAAAACAGCGTTTTCTGCGATGATTTCTTGGTATGCAGCACAATAAAATCTTCAGAAACGTCTGCAAGGCGTGGGATAGAAATGGGCAAAAAGGTTACGAAAGCGTTATCTGCCGAAAAGATCCCCTGGTCGCCCATGCACGAAAAAAGCTTCATGATGGAGCAGGTTTCTGGAATCTGGAAAGAGGTCCCTGTTTTTTTAAACTCTAAAACCCCGATTTTCTTATGATGAGACTCTGCATCTTCAACTTGAACGTTTACACGTGTTGCCATTGAGGTGGAAAGACAGTGAGAATTTCCAGAAATCGCCGTTGAAAGCATAGATGGCTTTAAAAGCCGCAAAAAAAAATATCTACAATGCACAGGAAGCCTATCCCATGTGGATGTTTGGTGGTTAGCAGCGGAAACATTGTCCTCTGTGTCCATTTGAAGGTCAGGATACCCTATGTCAGGGTGAATTAACTCTTCACCGATGGGATACGATGCCACATATAACAATGGCAGGGAAATCGGGTAGCTAATACGTTAATTAATGCCACAGCCTTACTTGAAAATATCGAGGTCGGTCTTCTTCATGAACAGATATCCAAGGCTCCTTGAAAGAGAAGATTGGTACCGAGAATTGTTGAAGAGAGACCTCAGAACGGAAAAATGGAGGATGTAGTCAAAATCTGGAATTTTGGCATTTAAATTGTGCCATCTTTTCTGATAAGCCAGGATGGAGGCAATATCAATAGAAGACAGGTTGATGCTTTGTAAATACGTGAAAAATTTAACCAAGCCGGTCGAGGGCCTTCCAATATGGGCTAAAGAGGTAACCGTAATAAGGGTTTCAAACTGAATCATCAAAAGCGTGCAAATCGATTTAAAGTTGAACGAGGATGTAGAAAATGAAAACGAAGGGTCCAAAATGATTTTTTCATCACTCAGGGTGTAGAACGGATAGTCCAAAAGAGAATATACATATCTAAGACAGTAATAAAGGAAATGGAATCTCTGCGGCAGCTCGTTAGATTTAGACTTCAAGAAATACAAAACTTTGGAAAACAAATAAGCCGTCAGACAGGCTATTGAACAAACCAATGCTTGTCCCAAAAAAAATTGATTGGCAATTGGGAGATGAAACCTTGCCGCAATTTCATTAAAAAATTGATTGCCACTATAGTGAGAAGAATAAAGCAGCCTTTTCAGCAGTGCAAACTTGGGGGATTGTCTAAATATATCATCGGATAGTGAAAAGAACGACTCAACATGGTGATAGTTGGGGCTATAATCAAAGTCTAGCCCAATGTTCCGTAAAAGCCAGCATACTTCGGAAGGCACATACTCTGCCAAATCATCAAAGCGAAAATTATCTGTTTTCGAATTTACGTTGTAAAATACCAAATTAAAAAGGATGTCCATTCGAATAGAATACAAGGCCGTGTTTTCCATGATTATGGGAGAGATCAGCTTTTCGATTTGTGAAAATTTTAACGGCCTGCTAAAGGAACACATGCACAGCGATAGCAAAAGCGGAGACACCACAGTAGGATGGTTCAAGATTATCCCCTTGTTAGT
>NW_013546147.1:0-24145 GCF_000760515.2 Mitosporidium daphniae
ACCAATGTGATTGTTTATCAAATGGAAGCTCCCAAAATTTTGAGGGATTTGCCTGTAGACGGTCAATTCTCGTTTCTTCAAGCCAAGTACAATTTGAAAAACGAGGAGATTTTTCTGTACCTTGACCAGGCCCATTGTTTTGGCACTAATGTCGATGTCAACAATCCATCTGCAATTTTCGTGGTTACTTTCTCGGCGCTTGTTTGTAGCAAATATTTTTATAAAGCGCTTTTAAGAGCCCGAAATCTGTTGAATGGAATTTCGCATACAGCTCCGCTTAGTCCTCCAGAAGATCCACGCCACCAGATTAAGATTTTTGTTTCCTCAATCCAGAAAGAGGGCCAAAATATTCTTTCAACGCTAATTGCAAATGGCAACGAAGAATCGCAATCAAAAGACCTCCTTTTTCCCAATGTTATGCTGCTTGATAAAAAGACTGCCTTGAAAACAGTTTTTACTTCTGCTCAGTTGAATCAGCTAGAGAGAGATCATAAAGAGCGAGCTCTTTTACCCTGGCAAGCATTCTTTTCCAGGGCTTTGAAAAGCTTTTGGTTTCCCGTATATTATGCAGAAAACCCAACTCCAAACTGGGACTGGATTCTCAATCTGAAAGATCAAAAATCGATTGATAAGCTTAAATGGATCTTTTTTTCTGAGAGTATCGCAAAATTTAAGATTTTAATTTTTTTAAAAAATAGCAACATAGGGAGCATATTTTTCCGCGACTCTGAAATCTCTTCGATTCCATCAGTTAGCAAAGACTTTGCATGGGATATCGAGACTATTGTTCACTATACCCAAAAGAAAGATGATATTCATGAAACCCTTGAAGATCTAAATGCAGAGGCTTCATGGGCGTATAAACCTTTTGGAGTATCCAATGCGGAACTGCCAAATTTAAAGGTTAGATTTAGAAATGATTTTGCAACAACAGTTGTTGATAGCCTCAATTTAAACGATTCATACACAAAGTACCCGGTGCTTGTTGACATTTTCGAAGGAAAAAAGCTATTCGCCACAATGAAAGATGTTGCTGAAAAGTTGAGAGATACCGCCCATTTCTTCTTCTCGCCTGCACTGATTAACATCTATGATCTGGACGAATTTGACTTGGAAGATATGCTGCACTATCTGGCATACTCTGGTGGTGCCGTTGGTTTTATGAATCTTCTAGATAGCTGTACAAAAGTCGATAGAGATTTGATTTTTAGTTTTATTGCAACTCATGAGCTGATTTTGCAACAATGGGTCTATTTTGCAAGGAAATTTAAAAAAAAATCCTCATTGAGGCTATTGAGGTATATACAAACAAAGTTTAAAGGTAACACCAAGTACGATTTGACAAACATTGCCATAAAAGCCAAAATTTCTGAGGGAAAGCTATTTGTGCTCAAAAAATGTGCAAAGGACTCGAAAAAAGAGCTTGATGTGGATAAATTTAGTTTGAATTTACTTCCTGATGGTGTCAAAGCTTGAAAGGGCGTCAAAGGTTAGGATGATCAAATGGTCTGAGATGGTGAAAAATGGGAACTTTTAATAAATTTTTTATTTGACACGCTCTTTGCGTACATTGACTCTAAAATTAATTCCAATGAACACTATATTTTTAAAAGTAAAATCGGCATTTGACCAATACTTGTAAAGCATGTAGACTGAGAAGGCCACAATTTTAAACACAAAATTTAATCCAAAATCAGAGAACGAGCGAATATTTTTATTGATCCGCATAAATTTCGCCAAGATAATAATATCTTAATAGAAGCCATGCTCCAATTCTTCAAAATCTGGTAGAAGAATGCATCAGCTCAAGTATGCATCAGCTCAAGTATGCATCCAGCTTGTCCAACTTTGATCTTTCCAAAACATTTTTCTAAAGTTGCTAGCGTATATTCAGCTTCCCGTGGGGTTGCTAACAATGTACTTTAAGGTCCAAATTTAAAAGTAAATTCATTCTCCCCCATAAATCCATGACCTTTAGGTGGCACTATTATAACTAATAAATAGCCGGATGTGCTGTTCTTACTAGTAGGTGCCAATATTTACAAGCGATTGTAGGGTTAGGGCAAGTCTATAATAAACTTCAGCCCGAATATTAATGTGGTGCTGCCACATAAAAAGTTTAAATTCAACTAAATTTTATGCTTCCCCGCATCAATGAACGTAGTGGTTCCTTCAAATACCGCCCAGGATCGATTAAAGAAGCGACGCAAGCGTTAGGATTTGGTACTCTTTTGGCAGTTTCTGGGGTTGTATCTATTACGTATTGCACGTGTACGCTATTTAATATCTCCTCCTTTCTGGACTTTAGAATGAAGATGGAATCCCTAATGGGTAAAAGAAATTAAATTTAAAGTATACATAAAAGTTAAAAATTAAACCCCATGCATTTTGCTTTGCATTCTACATTTAATTTTTCAAAATAAATGAGTTTCGGTGGACGTGGTGGCGGTAGCTTTTCACGCGGCTCCAGAGGCGGTAGCAGCCGTGGAGGCGGAAGTTTTGGTGATCATGGTGGAAGAGGTGGGTTCGGTTCCGGCGGTCGTGGTGGCGGAAGCTTTGGCGACCGTGGTGGACGAGGTGGTTCCAGAGGAGGCAGTGGTGGATTTCGCGGATCATCCAGAGGTGCCCCCGATAGGCGCGGAGGCGCTAGAGGGGGTCGTGGAGGTAGCCGCGGAGGACGCCCTGGACTTGGCGCTGGATCTGGAAAAGTTATCATCGAGCCTCATCGTCACTCTGGCGTCTATGTTGCGCGAGGAAAGGAAGATCTTTTAGTGACGAAAAATTTTGCCCCGGGTGAGTCTGTTTATAACGAGAAGAGGATAAGCGTTGAATCTCCTACAAATCCTGGCGAAAAAATTGAATATCGCGTGTGGAATCCGTTCCGATCAAAGCTTGCTGCAGGAATCCTTGGTGGAATTGAAAACATCCACATTTCGCCGGGCTCCAAAGTGCTCTACTTGGGTGCAGCCTCTGGAACCTCTGTCTCTCATGTGTCTGATATTGTTGGACCCACTGGTCTGGTTTATGCAGTCGAGTTTTCGCACCGATCTGGACGCGATCTGATAAATATGGCCAAAAGGCGTATAAATGTCATTCCTATCGTTGAGGATGCTCGCCACCCGCACAAATACAGAATGCTTGTGGGGATGGTCGATACTATTTTTGCAGACGTTGCGCAGCCAGATCAGGCCCGTATTATTGCCCTGAATGCTCATCACTTTCTGAAGAACGGTGGTCATATTGTTATCTCGATAAAGGCAAACTGCATCGATTCGACTGTTGACGCTAGCGTTGTATTTGCCAGAGAAATCAAAAAACTCCAGGAGGAGCGGATCAAGCCTCGGGAGCAACTCACCCTTGAGCCTTATGAACGAGACCATGCATTAGTTGTGGGAGAGTATCGTGCTCAAGCCAAACAGTCTTAATTAAGAAAATAAAGAATATTTGACAATTAATTTTTTAATGAAGCCGTCTCCTCAATGGCACATTGGCCAGATTGGCGATGCACAGGTGTTGCGGCTATTCTCTTTGTTCTCGGAGAGAAATGGGGATTTTCTGGCTGGGTATATCCTTCAAGTGAAGGTAATTTCCGGCCATAATATTAAAGGAAACATCTCTACACGTCTTGCAATACGTCTTTTCGGATGGAATATTCTGTCCACAGAGGGTGCAAGGTACCTATCAACTTGCATCGCCAGTTGTTGGCGTTGTTCCCTGTTTAGCCGCCAATAGTGGTACGGTTGATGAGCTTTTTTGTTCGATCGCAATAATCCAAGCGAATGGCGTTTTCACAGCCATCAATGTTTCCGTTGCCAGTTGCGTTGCCTCTTTTGCTGTGTTGAGCAGGTTTTCAATCCCATCGACGTTTTGGGTTGGTGGCTCTGTTCACGTTTGCGCGTGTGAAAATATGATTGCCACCATCCCTACAATTGGCATTTGTTCGTTGTTTGAGACAAGTGACTGCTTGCAATTCGGCCTTCTTGTATGCAATGTTGCTTTTTTAATTGTAGAGAAACTATAGAACGGAAGGAATTGTGTGGAACTGCATCTTCATCTCAAAGAGCATGCTTGCTGTTATTTGCGACAGAAAAAACTTGCATGGAGAATATGTGTTTTGGATCTCTCTTGTAGATATCTACTTGGGGCACGTGATGGACCATGCTCTTGCTTTGAAATCTTCCACAGACTATCCAACTTTGTTGCAAAAGAGTGTCACAGAAGAGGTACCTTTAGCCCGTCGTTGACCCTAATTCTGCTAGAATGAATTCTTTCTGGTGACAAAGGAGTCAATTTTCCACCTGCTTGTTGAAAGTAATTCAGACGCCAAATATGAGCTTAAGATGCTGAATACAATGCCTCTTTCGTATCCCAATGCGCATCCAAAGCTGATGCTGCAGTATTTGGATTCTATTTTCATTTTAAACGATTCTGGGGATCTCTTTCTATACGAGGCAGGTTATAGTAGGCCTCAGCAACTTGATATTCCCCGTGTCTCTTCATCTACATTTCTGGTGGTAGACACGCTGATCTTTCTTGATGGGGCTGAGTTCATTGTCCTAAATGTATAATATGTCTCGGTAACCATCTAGGGTACGGATTTATCGGTCGTGCATAGGGTCTCCAGAAGTCCCATCATAACTAGCCTAATTCCATTCGATTCTTGTTTGTTTATTGGAGCCTGTGAAGAAGGTGTTAAGCTGATTTCAAATTCTCCGCTCATACTGGTGCCTTCGAACAGTGTTGTTAGTATGGGAGCCTCTCCCTTCTATGGCCTCCATAAGATACCGTTGTTTAATGGAATTGTTCCTGTCTTTTATGTTAAAGATTCGTGTTACAGGTCAGTGGTGATTTCTGTTAATGGTCTGACAGCTTCCATTCGTACCATTATTGAGTCTGCCTCTGCTCCAGTGGCTTTTGGAATAAACACTTGCAATGATGAGTTCTTTTCCTTTGATGTGACATTGTTTCCAAATGAGCCTGTGTTCATGCTTCCTGGACCAGGCGCAATGCTGTTTGTCAACGACATTGGTGGTCTTCTGTACATATTTCAACATAACCAAGTGCCAGCTTTATCTTCTCAGCTTCAAAGTAATCGGCTCCAAAATCCACAGGCCGGATTTGTCATTACCGATGGCAGGTGGATCCATTCTTCGCTTATTGTGATTTGTGGCCACTCTGAACTATACCCATTTGTGATGTTTTTTCGTGTGCATAGTGCGGCAGATGGGCATATCACTTTGGCAATTGAAAACACGCTACTTTTACATGCCGTTTTTGCAAATGAAATGGAATTTCCAATCATTCCAGAAAATATCGTATTTGATCGGTACAGCGACAACATGCAATCCATTAATATGCTGGTTGGCTTCCGATCTCCTGGGGGCTATCTTTTGCAGCTTTCATACTCTCCAAATACCTTGAGCTGGAGTTTTAACTCGGGCCCATTTATGGTCGGCCATGCGAATCTCCCAGTTGAAATTTCGATGGGCGATAGCCTTTCAGATATATTTTGTATCTGCTATGGCGAAAGCATGTGGATCTTGCCAATTTCATCTGTTTCAAACGGTAACGTATTAAGGGAGTCTTTGGAAAAGCCCCCGAATAAGGTTTGCCGTCATATCGGCTCATTTCTTTAGTTGGCATCCAACTTGCACTCCATTGCGATTGTTGAGAATACTTTGGTTTTAGGCGTTTTTGAAAATGACGAGTATAAATTGTTGCTAGCATCAATCGCCAATCCCGTCAACGACCGTGATGCATGGCGACCTCTCTCTAGAAAAGTCAATCGAACTGCTATGGTTCCTTTTACGGCTACCAATGTAATGGCGACATCACATCATATCATGTGGTACAACTGGTATCGGTATGCTTTCCCGTATGTTGATGCGTAGAAAGTCTTTTGAGAAAAAGATCCAATTGCCCGGTGATGGCAGAGTGGTGACTGCTCTGCTTGCTGTCTCATATGAGATTCTTTTTGTCGGATTTTCTGTCTTAAACAAACGAGGGGCCGTGTGCATTTATGAGAACGGCGCGTGTGTCAGTACTTTAGATTTTGATTCCCAAATCATATCGATCACTGCCATTCCAGAAACCCCGCTACATTTCCTGCTACTCGAGGTGAACCAAGTAACGCTGGCAAGGTTTTTAAAACAAGAGGACGCATTTACATTTTCTTTCCTTTCTATCTTCAAAAGCACCCATTCATTGGTTTCGTTGGACATTTTAAAAGGCTTCCCCAAACTAATGCACGTGGCGGTTGCAACACGTGCAAATGGAATCCTAATTCTCGCACTCGACTCGCAGACTTGGCAGTTTTCGGCTTCCAAGTACCGATTTTCCTTTGATGCCAATTTTAGGGAAATTTCAGATATTGGGCCCACGTTGCTTGTCAAATTTATCAACGATCACACGATCCTGCCCATCGAGTCCTTTAGCTCGAAAATTGCCCTCAGATCAACATCAGACAAATGTGCTGATGATGTAGACCTTTATTTTCCAGAACTGATCGCAAGCATCGGGTTGCAGCGTCCGGCCAATGGCTTCCGCTCGAATTCCTTTCTGGTTTCAACTTGGACTGGTTCAATGTACGAAGTCCAATGTGTTAATCTCAATATTTCCACTGCCAACCTTGGCCTTGCTCCAGGCATGGTGCCCCGTTGAGTGCTTTTTGGCTCGTCTATTTATTTGATGCAACAACACTTGCGCTTTATCCTTCGATGCGGCCCGATCCAAATTATTATTGCCAAGCTCACGATTTATTCAGATTATTACTTGCATTGCTCAATACTCGTCTTCGTCATATGGGTCAAGGTCATGATCAAATGATGTCTTTACGGAGGTATATTTAAGGACTAAATAAACTCAAACAAACTTACGTGGCTTTTGTCCCTTCTTGTTAAGGGTGGCCGTAGAGGATTGGACCGGCGCCTTGGATGCGGCAATCCTTTGGTTCAACAGCGTCTGCATTTCACTGGTTACCTTTCGAAGCTGGTTAAGCTCAAGTCCTGCAGAAAGACTACGAATGCATCCTTCAAGGAACAGCTCGTACATCGAACTTTCCTTGAAGCTTCGAATTTTTTCGACAATTGCATTTTGGAATTCAGAGAACTCGTCTCTGGTTTTCGGGCGCGCCTCATCAATCGAATACGACAAGGAATGGCGAGAGGGGGCCAGCTTTGACCCTTGCTGTGGGGCCAGGTTCTCCCGCGGAAGGTTCAAAAGATCATTGGCACATTCAAGGCTGTGAGACTTTTCAATCTCCAGCGCCTCCATGCGCGAAAGTGTTTCCTGGCCATTTAGAAAGCAGCGATTTTACCTTTGACAAGGGGTGGCTTATTGTACATTGGGAAGACACATGCTCGTCAAGCATTTCTTCCCAATCCTCGGTCAAGTTTGAGGGCTCCAGTTGCTGAAATTCAGACTGGCCTATGGGCAAAAGGAGGGAAAGAAATGCAATTGTTACCCTCAATGCTCCACGGATTTTGATTCATGCACAAAAAAGTTTATTTTTTGTAAATTTGAGTCTCCAATTGTGCTTCAAATTTACATCAATTTAATTGCAATGGAGTCTTCATTTAATCATCCTGCTCATCAGGGCTTGTCTTCTATGCATTCTCCATTTTCGCCATATTCGTCCGCATATAAGCCATCGTCGACAGTAATGCGTTTGTTTTTATCTCCTACCTTAGCAATCGTTCAAGGAATTTATTAATTCGGCATTTGGGAAGAAAGGGAACTCGCCTCCTGTATCATTGCCGCTATCAGTACTCCCGGGCCTGCTACGTTCTTTGCAAGATAAATTTTCTTCCTTTTACATAAAGAATGAAGACATTTCTCAAATACAGAATATTTCGCTCTCATTTCCGACCATGGAAATAACTTTAGAAGAGTTTTATTCGCTTCTTAGGAATGTTGATAATTGGATATCTAAACGATACTCAAACAGCTCTTCAAAGGACAAATCCGTTCTCCATAATATTTGCTCGTCTCCACATAGGACGCAACACCCATTTTCACTTGGAATCGTCACGCCGACGAGCTCGTTGCCTACCGTTCCTACTGCAGATACCGACGACGAATTGTCATTTAAAACGCCAAAATTTGACAAAAAAGACCTGTCCACATTGCTTGGCGATTCTTCAAAGTTCTCAAAAGTAGGTTTTGGGCGGAAATTGATTTTAGAATTCTATCCACAAAGAGCTTCYAGACAATCTTCGAAACAACAAGGATGCGCTTTTGGATAAGCTGATTCAAAAGGCTGCACATGAAAAGCTATCTCTGCTCCAAAGAATTGACCGCTTGGAAGAGAAATATACGGAAAATATAAAAGGCCAAGAGAGCATCATTCTGGATTTGAAGAAATCAAATGATCTGATCATGGACGAGCTCAAGACCTCCAAAGCCCTCTATGACAACCAATTGTCATTGAGCAAAAGGGTACCACGAATTTATCCAACTTCCCTAGCTTGAGGAGACGCTTCATACTTTAAAGTATCACCCGTCAATGGAATCCAATGGTGTGCCATCGACAAAGCCCGATTCAAGTAAAATTAATTCGCCATCAATTTAGCTTTTTTAAAAGAGGAAGCCGAGCCAGGCCAATCAGAGCAAAGCAATTTACAGGTAGGTTAAGTTTCTCGTTGATTTAGAATGTGGAAATCGATATTTTCCCTCGAAACGCTCAAGAAGCACATACAGCGACCACAAATATGCAAACAAAGACCAAAAACGCTCCAGATTGCAAAGAAAACGAGCCAAGCCTTAACATGCTTTCTGATTCTGAACCGATCCTTTCAGACACTCCGAAGAGGATGGCCAGGACTGAGGACGATATGCTGCCTTTTGTTAAGCCTATTCTTGATTTCCATCAATATTCACCAAATGGAATGCAGGAAGGGTATGAATCGGATAACTCTTCCATTCTTGAAGGCGAAGGTGAGAAAATTGTTGTAATGGAAACGCTCTATATGACATCTCCAATTCGGATGAGCGACTTGGATGCTTGTCAGGATCTCCCCAAAACCAGTGCTTTGGATGCATCTCATATAGACGAGTCGCCTTTCATTCAAAAAAATGGCGAGCCAGCGACTTTGGATTTCCAAAAAACTGCGAAAGAAGATGCTATTTTTTCTCCGGAAGCCGAATTGACAAAACAAAGCGATCACTTGCTATCTTCCGACTCTTCGTATCCAGAGTCTAGCTCGATATCGTGCCCGGAAGATTCTCTGGATGAGTGCAAAATACTATCCCCGCCCTTTGTATGCACCGAGACTCCACCTACTATCGTCGATGAACACGAGAATGCAGCGGCAGGTCAAAGGGAAGCTTCAATTGAAAAAGAAGCTTCAATTCAAAACGAAGATACCGATCTTTCCAAAATATTTGATGGAAATACAGACGCCGGGATTTTAAATGCAGATGATTACAAATCCTTTTTTGCAAAGCTAGCAGAATGGGAAGAAAAGCACAGGGAAACAAACGAGGAAATCCTCTCCTCTGTAAGAAATAAGAGATTTTCTCCAAGAACCTCAAAACTGTATTCCGTTGATTCTATAATGACACCGGTGGCACCCAAGCAAGAAATATTGACAGAAACTACACCCATCGAAAAAGATACTACTAGCCTTTTTGTCGCCAATGGCGAGCAATTAGTGCTGTTCTCGTCATTGGCGACAAAGGGTCCAGACGCCATCATGCCTATTTCCGAGCAAGAGCAGAGCTATGTTGAAAAATTGTACTCTGTAGGAGCCCGTATAAAGTCACTATCTCTATCCGCTCCAGAACGAAAATTCATGATGCACGAGCTTGTCAGTAATGAATCGGAAGCTTTGGCTGCCAATGACGGCCGAAAACAAGATGACACCTCGTCAACCCTGACATTTTTGCGTATTTTTCTTGTCTGGCTGGTAACCCTGATATTTTGTACAATTGTTATCGAAAATTATAGAGAATATTATTTACAAATGAGTGTTTATTCCTACCCGCCCGCCTGATTTTGAATATTAATAAATTTTGTGTTAATTTGGACACCTTTTATGCTAAATTTAAACAATTTGTCGTAAATTGGTGTATTTTATTTCATTTGTCGTACTGTTTCAATATTCAAATGGCCGCACAATGCACGGCTTATTGTCATGTTTTCATATCCTCTCGTTCAGAACGGCATTTCTTCGTCGCAGTCTCAGTCTCATATCGATAAGGGTATAACATACTGGGCCTTTCCATCAAAAAAACCCCATTGGCCCTTATCTCATCAAATGTTTGGGTTCTTCCTAAGACGGCTCTATTCGCCCTTAGGAAATTCTTTTCTAAGCCCCTCGGAGCATGATGGTCCATGTATGATGCACAATGGGCCGCTATTTAATGCATTCCAATTATTGCAGGATAAGGTCGAAGTAAGCGGTTATGCTATTTTTACCTATAGCTTGAGCACAAGGTGACCACTTGTAGCCGCAATTCTCACGTCGCTACAGATTGCCATGGCACCACTGAAGCGCTTTCTTCGTCTTCTTGTGTTGTTGAAAATCCATATTTTGAGGGAGATGAAGAAGTAATTGGACGTCCAAACATTGTTGCTCCTCCGAAACAAGAAAAGAAATCTTCCATCAATTCGGAATTGTCCATTTCTCACGTCACGATAAGCTCCCTGATTTTGGTTGTAATTTTATATTTTATTGCCGTGGAGCAAGCAAAACTTGGCATGGATATTCCGCCCGTTTAAATTAGCAAATAAATAAACAAACGAACAAACGAACAAATGAACAACACGTCAACGCGCAGATTTCAAGGCATCCTGTATTTGAGCCAATTGCTCCGCTCGTCTTCGGGCGCATAGGGTTTCAATAAACTCATCAAGCAATGAACCTCCAAGAAAAGAATCTATGCCATAGACGGATTTTGGGATCCGATGATCCGTTATCCGATCAGCAGCATAGTTATATGTTCTTATTTTCTCGTGCCGACCGCCAGTGCCAATCTATTTGTACAAGAGGGGAGGGGGCATTTCTTACAAATTCTTTCCGCATCGACTGCTGGTTGGAGTGCATTTTCTCAGCCTTTGCTTTGATAATACGTCCTTTGAGGATCTCTAGAGCCTTTACCTTGTTATCAAACTGGGATCTAGACTCCTGGCAAGTAACGACAGTTCCGGTCGGTATATGGGTCAATCTGACTGCGCTATTAGTGGTGTTTGCATGCTGCCCCCCTGGGCCACTGGATCGATAGACATCAACCTTCAGCTCTTTTTCGCTGATTTCCTAAGAAAAACCGAAAAAGGTTACTAGTTCTTCAGATCCGGCTTCAGAGCCGTTGAATACGGCTACAGTTGCCGTACTTGTATGCATCCTTCCACAGCTGTCGGTAACTGGGACCCTTTGAACACGATGCACACYCCCTTCAAATTTTAGCTTGTTAAAGGCACCCGGGCCAATAACAGAGGCACAGCCTTCGCGGAGGCCCGTCGAAGATTCCTCTTGCGAGTTAGAAAGCGGTTTGAATGTCCAGCCTTGCAGCTGGGCATATTTTTGGTACATTATCCACAGCTCCAAAGTAAACAAAGATGCTTCCGTGCCACCTGTGCCTGCTCTGATCTCCAGAATGGCATTGGATGGCGAGGAGGGGTCGTCAGCGTCGTCATTGAAAGCTTGATTTTTCAAAAACAAGCTTGTGAGATTACTTTCCAACTCATTTAGCTTGGCCGTTAACATTTCAATTTCCTCAAGAAGAAGTATTTTGAATTCTTCAGAATGAGTAGCGGCGTTTTTCCGCTCGCATTGTAGAATATCTTTCTCCTATATGTTCAAAAGGACAAGAATACCTTTTGGAGCTTTGTCCAATCCTCAAAACACCTCGAAAATGGAGATATTTCGGCTATACGTGCGTATATTTCACCGCAATCTTCCAAATTTGTATTTTTACTTAGCATCTTGTGCTCCTTGTGGAAGCGACAAGCTACGGTCCACAGAGCGGAAAACTTTCCCTCTTCACACAGCTTGTTTTCTTGCTGCGACAGCTCAAATATGAAAGAAGGAAGTTCTATTGCTTTCCTTTTCAAAGCATAAAATCTAGACTTTCCCCAAACCGAAAGCGGTGAAATCAGCCACATCGCAAGTACTGCAATAAAGTGGAAATTTTTATGTAATTTTTAAATTAAATCGTCGTCAATGTCCCACGTGGTGGACTTTTTTCTTTGATCGGTTCCTCGGTATTGGTAATCGGTGGCTTCTCTTTGGCCATTGCTTTGATTTTGATATCCAATGGATTCTCCTCTTCGGATCCCTTGGCGAGAATCAGTGAAACGAGAATTGCTGAACCTATCTCTTCCAAAATCATTGCGGTAATTCGCTCCCCCCCTGTTGTAGTTAGGGCTTGAAAAGCCCGCTCCTCTGGAGGTATTTCTCATTGATCCATATGAAACGGTGGCACGAGAATTGGATATCCTGTCATTAGATAGTTCCGGTATTTGATGAACTGCAAATATCTCGCCATTTTCGCCTACTTCTGGAAGCTCGTTTTGGATAAGAATATTCTTTCCAATCTCAAGAGGTACATCAAAAAGAAGGCTTTTTCGATCGGCACTCAATTTTCGCAACGAAATTTGAGACAATATTTTTGGAACCGAAATTGCAGCTTCCAAGGAAGAGACAAGCTCCTCAACATTATTTAGAGCTCGCTTTGGAGAGTACTGAAGCGTGATATATCCTTTTTCCCCCGTCAAAGCAGATCTGTTGATTTTAAAGGATGCAGGAAAGGATCTGTGGAGGAGAGCAGCCAGCGAAAGGATGGCATCTTTTTGAGATGCGGGATTTGATTCCAGAAATCCAGCTACAACAGCACTCATGGAATTCTTTTCTTCTACGGAGACCCCTTTGATGATTTGAGAAAAAGTATCCTTATCTTTGATGACCAGGGAGCGGCCAACGGCCAGTGCTTGGCGAGAAAATTTAAATCCAGCAATCTTTTCAATCTCCGCTAGGTCCGATAGATTCTCTTCGGGATTGTAGATCAAGACATTGACACCGCCCTTTCCTGCACGAGCGGTTCTTCCAGAACGATGGATAAAAGTCTCAACCATTGGCGGCGGGTTTAGTTGGATAACAACATCAACATCGGCGATATCCAACCCTCTTGCTGCTACATCAGTAGCAACAAGGACATTGACGCGTCCAGTTTTAAAGTCATCCAGGGTGTCGTTGCGTTGATTTTGTGAAAGATCTCCATGAAGAGCCCCGCAAATAGGCCTGATATTTCCTGTGTATCCTGAAAATAGACCAGAGGCAAGGTGAGATACTTGCCTTTTGGTGTCACAGAAAATTAGCGCCTTCATTGGAACAACAGAAGACGATGGACAAAACGTCGTGAGCACTTCAGTGACAAAGGGCACCAAGTCTTCTCCCCGATATGCAAGAGCGACCTGCCTAATGTTTTCACTGGTGCGGATCGTTGTTTCACCGACAGCATCGACGTAAATCTTGTGGGGCCGCTTAAAGTATGACTTTGCAGTGGAAGTGACCCATTCTGGGACGGTTGCACTAAATAAAAGCATTTGTGGAAATTGGTTTCCCGATGAACTGACTCCAGATTGAACGTTTGATAAAATGCTCTCCAACGATGCTTTGAAGCCGAGATCCAGCATAAAGTCCGCCTCGTCGAGTACAATAAAGTCCAAATCACCGAGCTGCAAGGCTCCTCGTTCATAAAGGTCAAGAAGCCTTCCCGGCGTGCCGATCACAATATCGACACCACGAGAGAGAATTTCCAGCTGGGGATTGATATTGATTCCGCCATAACAGACACAAGAATAGACGCTATGCGGCGAAAATTCCTTAACAGCCAATGAGATTTGAGTTGCAAGCTCTCTAGTCGGTGCAATGATCAGTGCTTTTGGTTTGGAACGGCCTGTTTTTCGATCTTGCTTTTCTGCTGCAATCTTTGAAATAATTGGAAGAGCAAAAGCGAGGGTTTTCCCTGTTCCGGTGCGAGCTCTAGCAAGCACATCGCTGCCATCTAGAATTTCTGCCCATACCGAAGCCTGGATGGGGAAAAGATTTTTTATGCCCTTTTTCAAAAAGTTGGCACGCGATTCGGCCGGCATTTCAAACGCTTCCACCGACGTCTCCGACAGCGAAGAAGTGGGATCAATGTATTTGTATGGAAGGCCGTGCTTAAGCGGAAGGCCAGCCGATGCGATGGCAAGTGATGAGAAATGCATTCGCCATCTTTTCTGGCCGAAAATCTTGGCACTGGGCTGGAATCGAGGTCGGCAGAATGTGGGACGCATCAGTTAAAATTCATTTGCGATTGTGCGGATTATGTTTATTAAATTTTATTCTTCAGATTTAAGAGTAGCACATAAAACGAAGCTATTTCTCCAATAAAGAGGCAAGGGAAATAAGGGGCGCCTATACAGGCTGCCGACAGGTTGATAAATCTGTAGACAAGAGAATCCTGAAATGTGATGACGACTTTAGAAAGAACATATGCCCCATGCCGCTTAAAATAACGCTATTTTTAGATAGCGATGGGGAGGAGAGAACCTCAATTGCGCTTTGAGAAAGAGAACAAGACGGGTCAATGTATCTGAATGGCAGCTTTGAGATCGAATGTTTTTTTGTGGAACAGACATACCTTCGAACCCAATCCTTTGCCGTAAACGGACGAAAACGAGAAGATGAACCAAACGACGGCCGATGCATGCAATTTGGATTGCTAAGCAAAGCAATTAAAATTTAATTTAATTTGATTTGATTTGTATCAAACTTATCACTTCAAGTCAGACTTGGCCACTCCATTTGAGGCCGAATAAATTGTCAATCTTGGCCACAAAAGCTGTTCTAACCCTGTAATCCAGGAGGGCGTATGTATTTTTCCGATTTATTTGCACCACCCAATTATGGGATGCTTTCCGGCCGACCATGTTTCAAGTCTTTTTCAATCATTTTGACCGCAATGGGATGGTAGGTTGATCGATTCTTTGCGAAGATTTGATTGGCCGCGTTGAAATCAATTGAGGCTAGCGCTCTATGGAGAAAATGGGGCTCAAATTACCTGTAAACTGGTCTCAAATATTTCATTCTGCCGTTGCGGGCCAAAAACGCCTCAACCTCATTTAAATCGACTATTAATCCACAAGACAACGAAAGGCAAAGCCAAGAATAGAAAATTTCGACATTTGTAACATCATGTAGCGAATATGAAGAATAAATGGCCCTCAGCGTAGAAAAGGTCAGCTTTTCTTTGTGCTGCAACGAAAGCACATTAAAAAACGACACTAGAAATAGGAATAATTAATTGCAAGGCAACCTTTTTGCCACACCGTAAGCAAGCAATATTCGGCAGCGGTGGTGGGGATTTTGTTTGTATCTTCCAGCACCCTAAAGACTTAATAACAACATCAACTTTCCAATCAGCACAAGCACGCTATCCCTCATGCTGGTGTCGTAATTGGGAATCTTAGGGGGCATTCCATGTCCGTGCAACCAGGCTTCCCAATCAACAGTGTCAAATGTTCCACATGGAAAGGACGAAATTAAATGCTGGAGCCATTCGTCAGTGGAAATGGATCTGGTTGCAAAGTGTTTCAAATATTTTTGCATGTAGGATAAAAAGGCATCTTGCCCGACAATAGTCTCCAAGTAAAATAAAAGAGTGTGCCCTTTTTCGTAGGGGACTCTGGAAAACGCGTCATCTGGATCTTTTCCATTAGAAAGGTCGACAACCAATCTGGTCCATGGCGATGGATCGCATTTTCGGCGGTACTCTTCGACATCTGCGGCGAGCTCTTCCAATCCGAGGAGAGCAGAAAAATGTCTATACTTTTCATCATAGATTTGGGACAAGATTTTTCTTTCAAGAAACATCGTCCAGCCCTCGTTCAGCCAAAAATGCTCCCAAGAGCAAGACGTAACGCTATTCCCTGTCCAGCTATGGCAAATTTCATGGATAACGACATCAACCAACGACCTAAAGAAAACCCCAAAGCGCTAACTTGTCTCCTGCCAAAAGAGAGGGTGTTACAAAAGTTAAACATGGATTCTCCATTCCCCCGAAAGGAAATCCAGGCGGCAATACCAGAATGTTATAATCTGTCCACATGTAGGGCGACCCGGCCACCTTCTCAGCAAGTTGCAAAAACGTCTCCGTATCGGAGAACTCTTTTGCAGCAATTTGTACCTGCACCGGCTCTCCATATACAGTCGATCTTGGTCCGATACAAATTCCATCGATATTCCCAATTGCAAACGCAAACAAATAGCTCTACCGCAAGCAAAAATAAAAATCGAGTTACTGGAATCGGAATGGGCTGGGAAAACTCAAATACGCGATCAGAGGGCGATGCCTTTCTTTGGGCGGACATAACCGCCTTCATTCCCGGGCATTCTGTTAAATCAATGACTGCAGAGTAGCTGCACTTGAAGCTGGGAGAATCAAGACAGGGGAAAAGCGATCTGGCATGAATGGCTTGCAATTGCGTATAAACGTAGGGATGCGACTTTGAAAATGTTTGCAAAGGTAGTAGCCATTGAATAGCGCTGCAACGGGCATCCGTTTTCCAAGTTATTTCGATACGGAACTCATTTTCGGCACATAGCAATTTCGGAATCTCAACCTGCAAATATTGAGAACACATGTCACACGATGCATTTTCATTTTCCTTGATGGAATACTAAGGACACGTTTAGCTTTTCAACCATCTAACCTTCAGCTTCTGAGAGTTTCTGGCATCGACTACGGAATCAATAAGCAGGTCATGGACATCAAGAGAAAAAAAACACGAGTCCCCGCAAGTGGATGCTGTCGTGCTTAAAGCATAGATGCCCTTGCATGCAAGCACTTGGTCTTGAAAGTTTGGGGTGATCACAAAATGTTGATGTCTTAACTCGACAGGCCTATCTTCAACGGGGAGAATGCATGACGTGGGGTCAAGTTTGTACATCTTCATCAACAGATCAAAATTATGCCCCAATAAATTACCATGCAAATTTGAGGGTTTAATTCAGACTCAAAGTTTGGCCTACACACTAGACACACGGGGAGGGCCAGTCACAACATATTAAAAAAAGTTTATTGGTTTATGCATAGACAGAACCAAGATCAGCATCGCCAGAATCTGTAATTGAAAGACAACCGACTCTGAAGAATTTTCCACACGCAGTTCCCAAATCAATGTTGCCTAATGCATAAATACGTAAAGCTCTTACTTCCATTGAAATGGTGCACATGTGTCTGCGAAAGCATAGCATAGTATTCTATCTCGGACTTGCGAAGAGGTGGGCAGTTTGAGGCAAGAATGATGAGCTTCGATTTTCCTTGACGAATAGACTTGAGTGTAGAGCTGTATCCAAGAGACGCCTTTCCGCTTTTCATCACAAGAGCAAGCTTGGAGTTGATGGACTCTAGGGACCGCTTGGACTTTTTATCAGCAGTCATTCGATAGAAACAGAAAAAAATATTGTTTACCCTTGATGCAAAAAGCGAAATTTTATATTTAATTTACAGAAATTTATAGGTAGGGTTGGCCTTGAAGTTCAAATAGGCCTCCTCATTGAAAAAGGATATTTCGGTCTCATTTTGAATCGGAAACTCGGACAAGCATCTCGTTCCGGGGCCCATCAGCAAGGTATCGTCGGAATCCAGATTTATCGCCAAGTTTTGGGACTTTGTGCCATGTGGCTGGTAATATATTTTCAAAGTATCCAAAGTGGTCTTTAAAAAGCATTTCGAATAAATTGGATGCTTGCAAATTTCTAATGTTAACAAAAAGTGCATGTACCCTTTTCAATGTAACCTTTAAGGTCATCGACAGTAGCACTGCCACTTTCAAACAGAGTGTCAAAATCTTTGATAATCAAATGAAAGATTGTCCGAAACTCGAACGACTTGATCAGCCGAATTGTCACCAACATTTTAAAAACTTTATTAAACTGATCACAAATTGATATGTCGCGGTGTTTTAATAATTTTAATGTCATCTGTGTTGGATCAACTGAGGGAATATACAACCATTGTATGTGATACGGGAGACATAAATGGTTCGACACAATTGATCATATAACTTTAGCTATCACTAAATTCAAACCGCAGGATGCCACCACAAACCCAACGCTAATTCTGGCCTCTTCTCAGCAGCCAGAGTACGCTCATTTGATTACGGACGCCGTTGAATTTTCGCTTGCAAAAAAGTCCCCTCGGTTGGTGATCTAATTTGTAGATGCAAAAATGAGGTCGAAAAAATGCATTGGGCGCTTGACAAGTTGGTAGGTGGGAGTTTTGAATACCCTTTTAGATTGTAAATTTTGGCGCCGAAATACTAAAAATCATCCCAGGAAGGGTCTCCACTGAAGTTGACGCAAGGTAGTGCATCTGCCGTTATTTTGCCAGATTATCTTTCGATACGCAGGGGACCATCGAGAAGGCTAGAAGACTAATCGGGTTGTATGAGAATGAAATGAAAATCCCGCGAGCAAGGATCCTAATCAAGATAGCCGCCACGTGGGAAGGAATCGAGGCTGCAAAAATGCTGGAAAAAGAAGGGATACACTGTAACCTGACCCTTTTATTTGGATTTCCACAAGCAGTTTGCTGTGCGGAAGCCGGTGTTACACTGATATCGCCATTTGTTGGTCGTATCTATGACTGGTATGTGAAGGAGACCGGAAAATCCTACTCCCACGCAGAAGACCCCGGGGTGGAATCAGTGAAACGAATTTACAATTACTACAAGTTCTTCTCCTACAAGACAACAGTGATGGGGGCCTCGTTTAGAAACATCGGTCAAGTGCTTGAGCTTGCAGGTTGCGATGCTTTAACGGTCTCCCCGACGCTTCTATCACAGTTGCAAGCCGATTGTAAAACCAGAATCGAAAGAAAAATGTTCAATTCTGCTCCTGAGCACTTGAAACTTCATCGGGTTTCGTTCGATGAGAAGGGATTCCGATTTGCAATGAATGAAGATCAAATGGCAACAGAAAAGCTTTCAGAGGGGATCAGAAAATTTTCAGAGGACGCTGCCAAGCTCGAGGCGCTTTTGCTTGCCAGATTCTAGCTAATAAAATTTACGTCGGCCTAGCGATTTCGGTTGCGCTCGAAAACTCTTTCAAATACTTGGATGGATTTTTTCCTTTCAAACAACGGTTGTAATTTCTTTTATTCAGAGACTTTCTATTCTTTATGTTATTCTTCACTTTCAAAGGGCTCCTTCGATGCTTGGCAAGGGATGAACTATTTGGGCCCGCTCTTGGCCCTAATGGATGCAGATAGCTCAGGTACAAGCTTAAAGATATCGCCCACGAGCCAGTAGTCAGATATTGAAAATATTGAGGCCTCTGGATCCTTATTAATGGAGACAATCACTTTGCTGTCTTTCATTCCAGCTACATGTTGAATGGCTCCCGAAATCCCGACGGCAATGTAAAGATCTGGGGCCACAATCTTGCCAGTTTGTCCGACCTGGTGTTCGTTGGCAATAAACCCGCTATCGACGGCCGCTCTGGAGGCACCAACTATTTAAAGTCATTATTGACCGTTGCCGTCGTACTTGCACCGCCCAAAGCGTCGGCTAATTCGAAAATAACTTCTTGAAAGAGCTGTGCTGAGCCTAGAGCCCTGCCGCCAGACACAACTATTTTTGCATCTGCCAACTCGGGTCTTTTCTTGGATGCAGGATCGCAATTAGATTTTTTGCTTAATAAAACAGAGCGAAAATCTATTCACATGAGGCTCTGCAAAGATAAACCTTTTGATTTCAATAGATTTTCATGGTCTACATATTCGGGCGGAGAGAATGTAGCATTCTTTTCTTCATCTACACCTGGAAAAGAAGAAGATCTTATTGTGATTAATTTAATAGGATCCAAAGAGCGCACTTTACAAAAGGCATTTCCTATGCAATATAAAGGCACCAAGAAATCACCTGCGAAAATGGGCCTCACAAAGACATTATCCGATTCGATCTTAATCACATCTGTGACCGGGGCTATGTCGATCATTGCAGCAAGACGAGGAACGAACGAACGAGTGATGGACGAGTTTGAGGCAATAAAATGTGTGACATCTCCCAATCGGCTTATTAAAGAGGACAATGATTCAGAAAGGGGTTCAGGCAGAGATTGTCCTTCGCCACTAATCGAATAATGAATTTTTCTCAAATGATTGCCGAGATCCTTGCTGTTTTCCTTGAATTTGGATAAGGATTCTGGAGAATCAAAGAGTGCGATTCCTTCGGCCAAAGATGAACTTATCGATTTTGAAGCAAATATGGCATTTATATTTGAGGAATCAGGGGCTCCCTTATTATGCGAGAGCCATACCAACTTTGTGGCATAGCCTCTCAATGACGAGATACCGAACCGTTGTCGCATTTGGGCAAAAAACCAGCTAGGAAACACTCATCAAGTGATAAATTTTCGATTGTTGTTTAATTTTATTTTACAATTAACCATCCTCACCAAATTCTTTTGTAAATTCAAGATGCTTTTCTATGTCTGCAAATGAAACAGAGGCCTTTACTCTGCCAAGCGATTTCAAAAAGTCGTCCATCACCAGCTGTGGCTCCATTAACTGGCCTGAATTGAGCAAGGTCCAGTTCATTTCAATTGCTCCCGGCTCTCCCGCTAAACAAGGTGTCATCATGTCTTTAGCGGATGATTTCAAAGGAGAAGAGGAAGAATCTGCATTGAATGGTTTAAAATGTGTCGCCATTTGTATTTTTCTTATAGGCTGCATGAGTGCGTCTCGAATCAACACATTGATATCCGATCCAGAAAACCCTTCCGAAAGCACGGCCAACTGCTTCAAATCTTGATGGGATAGAGCTGCCTCCTCTCCTATTCCTTCGACAAACATTTTATATCGGGCAAGTGGGTGCGGAAGCGGAATATATATCCGTTTTTCGAACCGCCGCCGTATTGCCGGATCCAATTGCCACGGTGTGTTTGTTGCTCCCAGGACAAGGATTCCTTTATCATCAGTGCCGACACCTACACCATAATAATCACACCTTGACAGTCTACCTTGCATTTGGACGAGAAATTCTGTCTTCACCCTTCTGGATGCTTCACTCTCGCCATCTGTTCTAGATCCGCATAAAGAGTCTATTTCATCGATGAATATGATTGACGGTCTCGACTCTCTGGCCATCTCAAAGAGAGACTTGACGAGCCTAAATTAAACAAATCAAGTCAAATTAAATACTTTTCACTCTCTCCCAGCCATTTAGATAACAGATCAGATGACGAGACAGTTATGAAGGTTGTATTGCTTTCCGTTGCAACTGCTTTAGCTAGAAATGATTTTCCGGTTCCAGGGGGCTATTGGTAATTTGATTGAAAAGTACGCCATACAAAAGAATCCCGCGCCAAGGCTTTCTTTTTCCAGAAAACAATTGAGGGAATTTGATGGGAAGGATCACTGCTTCTTTTAAGGCTTCCTTAGCACTTTCCAGCCCAATAACGTCTTCCCATTTAACATTTGGATTTTCCTTTAATATTGCGCTTTGTAAATTACTTTTCAGCTTGTCGGAGGCGTCCGAGGAATTTGTGAGGGAAACTGAATTTGACCTGAAGAATGACATTGAAACATAATGGTACATACACTGATGGCTTTGTAGAAGAAGATTGAGATAGGTGCAGCTTTATTTTTTCCGCCCTCTGTAAATAATCTTCCATTTTAATTCTAAGTTGCTCCTTTATTTTCTCGTTCTTTTCATCTACAATAAATATGCCCGCTTCCCATACACTTTATCGCTGCAAGGAAATGCTCCAAGCTTCGTTGGTATAAGTTAAGAGCCTCCTCATAATTATGGGCGAGATCCTCATCGGTTGCCCTTTTAATAAATTCTATAGCTTTCTAAAGGTGATGACCATATGGGCACCTTGAGGAATTTGTCATTGTTCATGTTGTAAAATTTAGGGAACAAATACGGAATAAATTTGGAATAAATTGGACCAAAATTTTAATTTCCTTTCACTTATTACACCCTGGCCATAAAATCGGGACAAAGTTATTTTTTTTTTAGGGGTCGATAATTTCGAGAAACCTAATATTTTGTGAACCTATTCCATGGCCATTATCAAACCAGCTCCCATTCCGTCTCGCAAATTTGTGATTGATTGCACCAAGCCCGTTAACGATGGTGTTTTTGATGTTGCTTTATTCGAAAAGTTTCTCCATGACCGCATTAAGGTGCACGGAAAAACAGGAAATCTTGACCATATCGTCAATGTTTCTCGCTCTGGAGCCGTTGTGACCATCAGCGTACAGAACATCGAGTTTTCCAAGCGCTACCTCAAATATCTGTCAAAAAAATTCCTGAAAAAGAATTCCCTCAAGGATTGGCTTCGTGTAGTTTCTCTTGACAAGGCTACCTACCAGCTGAGATACTACAACATCAATGCTGATGCTGCAGAGGAGTCTTCTGATGAAGAATAGTTTCGTTAATAATAAATGGTCGTTTATTTTTAAACTTTAAATTAAACTTTGCCTTAAGTCTTTCATATTGGCGCCAATTTTTATGGATCGCTTCATGGCCCCCCTGTTCGATTATGATAGTCATCGCAAAGGTCCCAGCACACCGGTGAGAAGATCTATTCGGATAGCGAAACAATTGCAATCTGGCGAGGAATTGGATTTGCTCTCAAAATTGGAGGAAGAGGATGGCGAGGGGCTACCTCCGAATCATCATGCCAAGCCAAAGGGATTGACTACGAAAAGCAGCCTTCGATGGCCGTTTTCATCTTACTCTGCGCCTGCAGATGAATCTTTCCCCGGAACACCAACAAGAGTGGCGACATTTCCGTTCTCCACTCAATCGCAGCCTGCTAGAGAACTCTCTATTAGAGCTTTGGATTTTGAAAATACCAATGTCATTTCGAAGGAAAAAGTAATGTCAAGTGCTACCGAACACAGACATGAAAACAACAATGTATTTGAAAATTCTTCTTCATCGCTTTCTGATTCTTCATCTTTTTCAGAGAAATCCTCCTCCTCAGATAGCATGATTTTTTTGAAGACCCCGAAGGTCCCTTTCAATCTTTGGTTGAGGAGATCGTTTTCGCAGTTTTCTTCATATTTGGCTTGGCCTTACAATGTTTCGCTAAGATTTAAGCCACTGATGGTCCTTTTCATAATAGCGCTCATTTTGCTGCTATCGATTAGGCATTTGTATAAGGGAAGAAGCAGGATATCATACGATTTTCCTGTCGATTTGAATGGAATCAAATTTACAGAACACTTTGAAAAGCCAATAACACCACCGCAACCATCGTCATCATTTTCATCAGCATCCTCCTCCTTGACTTATAATGAGTTGCTTGCAAGGACTCAAGAATTAGAAAGGATAGTCACAGCCGTCGTTCAGCAGCAACATCAATTTACGGAAAGGTTTTTCCCACTTGCTGAAAACTACAAAGCCTCTTATGATCAACTAGACAAAATACAATCCGAGTTTCTCACGGTCCAAGATAAATTTGAAGCCATGTCTTCAAAGCTTAATTTGCTTGATAGAGATATCGTAAGTCGCTCCGAGTTTGAGCTGAAGCTTTCCAGCTTGGTTTCTCAATTCAATGTAGCGCTTCTGAATACTTCACAAGCAACCTCTGAAATGTTTTCAGAGCTCAAGAGCCAAATACCAACGCAAGATATTCCCGATACAAATCGCCACCATCTTCGTGATCACAGCCACGAGCAGCCGGCCCAGCCCGATTATGCCTTGTATAGTTTAGGAGCGAAGCCATTATTTATCCACTCCTCAGATACGCTTCATGTGCTAAATAGCTTCATTAGTAGGCATTTTGGCGTTGGCGTGATTGGGAAGGCACATTTTTATGCACTGCTTCCTGGGGTTGTCCCAGGGAATTGCTGGTGCTTTAATGGAAATCGGGGAAATTTTTCTTTTTCCATTCCAAGGGCAATTGCTCCATCCTCTTTTTCAATTGACCATCCATCCTCAGCTACGCTCGCCAATCGCTCTTCGGCCCCGCGAAAAATCGAATTGTGGGCCTCTTCTGATGTAGATCTTGAGAGTACTGATAACATCTTTGTTCGTCTTTTCAGAAAGATCTCCAGAGCTTCTTCAACAGATCCGTGGGATTCTTTCCTTGGTGCGTTTGAATACGACATTGATGGGCTTTCTACGCAGACATTTGCCATT
>NW_013546146.1:0-23816 GCF_000760515.2 Mitosporidium daphniae
TCAAGAAGGTCAAGAAGGTCAAGAAGGTCAAGAAGGTCAAGAAGGTCAAGAAGGTCAAGAAGGTCAAGAAGGTCAAGAAGGTCAAGAAGGTCAAGAAGGTCAAATTAAAAGGAAGCCTCCATATAAATATAGTGACAAGCCCAGCTCATATTTAGCGATGGAGAAAGATCTTTTCGCTATACGAAAGAATAGCCCATTTAGGCTTGTGGCTACGACTTTTGAAGAGAATCGAGCGTCATTGATGGAAAAATATCCCGAGGCAGAGGAGAACCTTTCGGTGTTGTAAAATATTGAAAAAGTCATTGTACTTTACGGGATAGATGGAACAAATACAAAAACACTTGCTAGTTTATTCAGAAAATACAAACCCACCCGATTGGTATTTAACTTTCCCCATCTGGGAAGCTCCATCAAAGACCAGAATAGGAATATTCTGATGCATCAAAAGTTCATCTCCTCTTTTTTTACGGCTACCGTTCAAGCATCAAAAGCGCTTTCTCATCCAAATCCAGCCCAGCTAATCAAAATGGGGATTGCCGTTGGAAGAATGCTGCACACATATCCGCCTTTGGAAGAGGATCTAGAAATGGAGGAAGAATTTCTTATCCTGCTAACATTGAAGGAGAGCCATCCATATGACAGCTGGAATGTCAAGGAAATCGCAAAAGAAAAGGGCCTTTGTTGTGCCTTTTCTTTTGCATTTGATAGACACCTCTACCCCGGATATTCACATGTAAATACGATCGGAAATTACAGTGCTTATCATTCAAAGAAACTTGGTGAAGGAACTATGTTTCCGACCGACACCAGCAGGGACGACAATTTGAAAGAGAAAAAAGCAAAAACATTTGTATTTTGCATGCCGAGCAGTGGCAAATAATACATACTTCCAAGCCTCAATAAGCTGTAATAAAATCGCGGAACACAGACTGTTGCATGTTTGGGCGCGTTTTGACATGCCAGCATTGATTGCTTTTGGAAATAGGCAGGACATGCTTTCTCGCTCACCGCTCCTAGTCGAGGGAAAACGATCCAAAAAAGCCCTCATTGTACATTCGGATCAATCTAACGGCGGCAAGATGGATATCGAGGGTGCCTCCTTTTTTAACCAATCCCAATCTCGTAGCCACGGCTTCCAAAAAAATGCCAACATCTTCTGTGGGGGCATCCATCCTGAAATATTTGACATAAAAGGGCCGATCCTCGCCGTCGGGGGGCAACAAATTCAATCTGAAAAGCAAATAGTCCGCAATCAAAATCTCCCCCAAAATGGACTCCTTAACCATGGCTATTGCAATTACGAAAAGCAAGTACCGGTCAGGGACATTTTGAGCGCCATTTCTGGGTGGATAATTCGAGGCAGCATAAGCCCGGGGCTATCCATAATATAGAAGCTTGGGTGTTCAAGCACCTTGATCTCGCCTGAAATGCTGCGCGTAAACCCCGGCAATTTCCCCACCTTGGTTGCCTTGACATCTAAAGCGTAAAGTCAAAGCAGCATACGCTTCCCGATACCCACGTTTCGAAGTGAGTTAATCAGCGTTGATTTTCCTACATTTGGCATTCCCACCACAAGCCCTCGAAGCCTAAAAGTGCTAGGTAGAACCTGGGTCGGTGGGTATCTCGCTCTTATAATATCAAGGACGGCATCGGCAGACCTTGCCTGCTTATGTGGATTATCCTCCTTGGCACTGATGCTGGCGATGCCAATGACACTCTTTTGCGAGGTTTTTACCGCATCCAAAAACGGGCTTGCCCCAGCCAAATCCCTCTTGTTATAGACAATGATGCGCCTTTTGGTTTCAAATAGCTCTTCAAAGAGTGGATTGATGCAGCTGATTGGTACTCGAGAGTCTCTAACCTCGATGACAATATCTACCTTGCTTGACATGTTCTCCCGCATCTTTTTGATGGCTGCGTGCATGTGTCCAGGGAACCAGGTAATCTTTGGCACCTTATTAAAGTCAAACCGCGGACGAGGGCAATGCATCAAAAAATTGAAGATTAAATTTAGGGCTAACTTGCTCCTCGGGTCGCCATGAACCAACATCGCAGTTGTGTTTAATTGACACCTTGTATTTTGTGTCTGTACGGCAAGCGGTCTACTCGGTTCGAGCACGCTACATGCTCGTAACCGCCAAATCGGGGCTATCCGCCATTCACCATTATGCTCATCAAAAAACCAACCCTAACGGCTATTGCGGCCGTCAGGAAATTTTAAACAATGGCGAGGGTTAGGGTTTGCCATCAACCGATTGTCCCTTGGTTGATTGGTTTGCTTGTGTTTTTAAATCTTTTAAAGATTGATTTAATGATTTGCGGTGGAATCAAGCACATTTACGTAGCAGTTTGTAGCGTCATGGGAAAGCCCTGATCACACATGCCAATGGTACGGAGCTCGTGGAGTTGAAAACGGGGTTTCCCGTGCTTCTTGAAGCTACTTTCACACAGTTGAGGAAATCGCCTTTTCAAGCCTAATATGGCGGTCTCTGTTGAAAGGCCAGTTTACCCAGTGGAAATCAAAATAAAAGAGAAAGCTTCTCCAAAAGCGAGCTAGATCACAAACAGCGTCTCAGATACATCACCCAGTACATTGAGGTTCATCACAAGCCGAGAGGCCCGTGCAACCAATGTCTCCAATATTTGCAACACGGTACTGATGACAAAAACGATCTGGAAATAAGGGGACGTCGTACTCATCTGCATGTGATTGACACCTTATACGTATCAAGGAACGTCCCCAGTTGGAGATTGAAAGACCCTCCCCCTGGCCAATGGATTCAACCCTGCCTACATTCGTATTCTTGATACAAAATTTCATGAATAACTTATTTAATTTGTATCTACAAAGCAGCGGTGGTAATTTGCAATGGAACGAAGCTCCTGCCCCACTCCTATACCACGATCGCAATTCAAAATGGGAATGTTAAGATGGTATTTTGGTTCCGCTACGTGAAAGGAGTTTCCATCGTGAGAAACAAACTCTCGTTTGTGCACAGGGAGCAGCTTGAAGCCAAATATTTTGGGCTCATATAGAAAGAGAGGAGGAAGGGTGCATGCCATCTTTGGCTTTTGTAAATCTTTGCACCCGTCTATCAGCTCTGCATCTCCCTCCATAAGCTCTCCACGCACAAATGACGGAAACGATAGAAAGAAGAAATGGGGGAATGTGGTCCCAAAAGCTGCCCCGTCGATATTCCAATAGATCTCAGAGGACCAATGATAAATGTCGTTACAAGAGGGACAATATCGCTGCGCACGGGCCTCTCCAGTTAGATCAGAAAGCCCGACAGGAAGCAGCCGCTCCATGGAGCAGTTGAAGCGCGGGCATACGCCAAAATCGCCTCGAGAGTATCTCTTGGCCATTCGGAGAAGACCTTCTCGCGTTTGAATATAACGGGCATGTAGCAGGATGTAAAGCTGAATTGCATCTCTTATCACTGGGGTCGCTAGAAATTCGGATTTTGTCTTTGCATCTTCAGCCTGCATTTTGGCATCCTCCTCTGCCTCGGATGCGCTATCAGAACCGCATTCTTCTGAGGAAATTTCGTCCGCCTCGGCATAAGTCGATCCAATAATCCGCGAAAGGAGCCTGCGGACGTGTGGCTTTCCGGTGATCAAATCTAAAAAGTTGAATTCATCGGCAAGAAAGTGATCCGGAATTTTCAATAGAAGCCTTGAATGCCCAGGACGAGAAAGAAACCATTTTTTCCACGAAACAATATCTCTTTTGTTAAGAATCGTGCGATCATCTGCTTCATCATCCGTGGATGGCGACGGGGGCGATGAGTTGAAATGCGAGTGCTTCAGCCTACGCGAATCATGATGTCTGCCTCTCCCTTTCCTCTCAGAGCCAGATTCCGAAGAGCTATCTGAAGAACTCAGAGAATGGTTATGGCGTTGACTATGGCGTTGGCTACGGCTGTGGCCATGGCGGCGATAACGGCCGTCGTTTCTGTGTTGATTTCGATGGCTAGTATCGGCTTCGCTTTGGCTTGAATCATTGAGAACATGCTCAGAAGAGGATTCATTCATGTTGAACTGGCTTATTTCCCTTTGAGAACAAGGTAAGCGCTTGTTGCTAGGTACGTCTTCATGTGAAACAGCAAATTTGTTTTTCGAGGTTGCCGTTAATCGCTTATTTCTGCGACGTAGCCCAAACAGACGTGAAAGACGCTGTCGGGCAGAGGACCATCCAGACGATTTTTCATGATCCTCAGAGGACTCTTGGGGATGTGAAAACATTTTGTTAAAATGTGCAAGCCAAACAAATAATTCGAGTGATGTTTCAAAAAACGAAAAATTTTAATGTCGCTTTTTGTAATTCTGTAAGGCACAAACTTTGAGCGACTCACGATTCGCACGATCAATGTATTTGTCATTAAAAGCACAAATTAGATTCAAGCAATCCCAACCCTAACCCCGACCTCAAACCCTTGCAATAAAACCCCCTGCCGTTATTTGCAATAAATTGTTACCAACACTGCAACAAAGAAACTATAGGCCCGGCGTCGCCATTCATCGCTGTTTAAACGGATTGCTGTAGATAGCGGTGTATTTTATGTTTTATTTGAGCCCACAGTAGTTGCACACGTTGCAAGAAACGATTTAATTTTAAAGTTAGCTTTTCCGTAAAAGGATGGCATTACATGTCTGATTGTGTTTGAAAATTCTCCCCGATTTAAGCGATTAAAACTGATAATATGGAAATCCCTGCTTGACCATTGCTCGTTTTTAATTTCAATATAATTGCCAATTCTGCATTACTAATTTTTTTTAATAGTTGAGAATCTAAAGCCAATTAGTCAAACGGATTTCAATTGGCTTTTATTTGATTTTTTAATTCCAGCCTTTTTAATGGGACTCTTGCTAAATGGAAATCCCCTTTCCTGGCCAGAGACTCGAAAATTGCGCGATCAAGCACATGCACGCGCAACAGCACACATTCTCGAAATGTACCAGAAAGAAAAAAATAGAGAGGGTGATGGGCCGCTTTGGGGTGATGAGGTATCAATTTTGCTTTTCTGAATTTAGATCGAATACCAAGTCGTCCATATTGATAAAGAAACAAAGGGCGCCAAACTAAGCGCGAGAGCGCATGATACGCTTCATGAGCTGATGGAGGCAAAGCCTTCCCAATGGCATCCTGAGTATGCACGCTGGATGTTGGAGGCAACTCCAGAAAAGCCATACCCATACACCATGTGGGCCCTAGCACGCATTTGCGAACAGGACATCAGAGCGCGACGTATTGAGGCTACCAGTCGTCTGCATGCAAATGAGTACTTGCTCTCGTTAGCTGCATTTCCAGCACTTGGATCGCCGGATTTTCTTTGGAATAACGGAAGCGGAAACTGCCCTGTCAATGGCCCGATAGCCAATTCAGCCTTCTTGCCAGATGCATCTATTTCTGTGCATCCGCGCTTTTCAACCCTGACACGGAATATCATGGAAAGACGCGGGGGCATTCTGGTTGATATCCCGCTCCCTGTGTTTAGAGACACTAAAACTCCGTGGCCTTTTCATCAAAACATTGAAAAAAATGGCACAGAGACAGAGGGAATGATCCACCTCGATGCAATGGGATTCGGCATGGGGCTCTGCTGTCTTCAGTCGACACTCCAGTGCCCCTCGTTACAGAAGGCAATGTTTCTTTATGATAGACTCGCAATAATAGCACCAATCATGATCGCATTGACAGCATCCACCCCAGCCATAGCTTCTTATTTGCTGGACATTGACGCACGATGGGATATCATTTCAAACTCTGTCGATGACAGGACGCCCGAAGAACGTCAGAGTCAGAAGAGCCGATACGCCTCAATCAGCACCTTCCTTTCTACTCCAAGCTCTCATCTCAACGATTTGCCACTTCCCATCAATCTCCGCATGTATGATACATTGCTTCGAGCAGGGAATATGGAGACCGCTCTTGCACGCCATTTTGGCTTTCTTTTTGTGAGAGATCCATTGGTGCTTTATCCTGGCGATAACGATGAGAGGCTTTTCGAGTCGATTCAGTCGACCAACTGGAACACCGTCCGCCTGAAACTGCCTTCGGCTTCTCTAGACATTCCCACATGGCGTGTAGAGTTCAGGCCAATGGAGGCCCAGCTTACCGATTTTGAGTCCGCCGCGTTCCTTATTCTGATCCAACTAGTTTCTCGTGCCATTATTATGGGCGAAAATCCACTCATAGAACTGATTCCGATTTCACTTCTCGATCAGAATATCGCGTGCGCCCAGAAAAGAGACGCTGTGCGCCTGGAGAGCTTCTACTGGAAGCGACCAGGCGGCACCATCGAACAACTTACCATTGATGAGATCATCAATGGCCCAGATGGGCTATTGAGGATCGCTAGGGCAGAGCTTTCCCGTTTAGAGAAAGCTGAGGCTGATCACAATTGTAGCCTGCAAAATGGCCCCTCTGGTAGTGGCATTCTCGGCCACAGTTCTATTAAGCGTGAAATTGGTGACCATGAGCCCACCGGATATGACCGCAATGCCATCGAACGATATCTGACCTTCATTGGTGAAAGGGCTGCAGGGCGTATTCCGACACCTGCACGCGCTATCCGGGAGTTCATTATGGGCCATCGCTCCTATGCCAAGGATTCTGTCGTGCCCAAAGAGGCTATCTATGATCTTATGCAGAAGTTGGTACTTCATTCTGTACTTAACGTCCCCATAATTTAAAAGAACAAATCAATTGAAAAATCTAATTAACGCGGTGTCACATGTCGTAGCGATACATCATTTTTGACGAAAAATAACACAGGCACAAAATCAGAATTAGGGCGAGGTTGCATAGCACTTTACAAATCCCAAAGCCCACTACTCCACTATGTAAGGCCTGGCTGCGCAAATAAATACATCGATTCTCGGATTGTATTAGTTTATTGCAATTAGTGCTGGCGCTTGGGGGCAGTCTTTTGACGCTGAGCTAAGAGTTGAGAGTATTCTTGAGCAGCTTCTCTGGAGGCCACAAGCTTTCGTTGCTTCTGTGCAAGACGAGAGCGCTTGCGTTGCAGTGTCACTGGCGTAACGAGGCGCTGGATTTTTGGTGCCTTGGAACGCACCTTTTGGCCCTCTTTCTTTGGCGCGATCTCGCGGCGAATGACATACTTGCGCACATCATCTTCCTTTGAGAGGTTGAAGAGCTTCCTGATTTTGGAGGCACGCTTTGGACCAAGGCGACGAGGCACTGTGGAGTCGGTCAGGCCGGGAATTTCACCCTCACCTTTCTTTACGACAACAACAGAGATGACGGAAAGGTCGGATCCAACGATGCATCCGCGAACAGATTTTCGCTTACGCTCACCGGCGCGGCGAGCACGGTAGCATGAATGGCCTGCAGAGAGGAGTAGACGGACACGGTGGTTTACAAGCACTCCTTGTTTCATGGGGAAGCCATCGCGGTCGTTTCCTCCTGTGATTTTGAAGATGTATCCCTTGAACTCGTCACCGAGTGCGTCACCCTCGACCTCTTGTGAGATGCGCTTGTCATAAAAGTGACGGACCTTGCGCTCGTCCTGAATTTCAATCATCTTTTGGCAGCCAGTAGTCGGATAGGCGATATTTAGCTACTGGTAAGAAACTGATAATAACGGGAAAACAGACAACCAAGAGTAATGAAATAACAAAGACCGATGGATAGTTGGTCATACACGTGTACAAAAATATGGGCCGAAATACAACACACGGGAAAGGCGATTCGACTTACTTTCATGATGGATTAAAAAGGATAATTAAATGTTAAATATGGGAAGAAATGGATTGGATCCGCTTATATGAATGCAAAATGTATTTTAAATTTTAATTTTAAACCTAGTGCTGGATTGGAGGTAGCGGAGGAGCCTTCAGCTCCGTATATTCGATTTCGGCATCCAATTCTTCGTCCAATATGCCGATGATGGCTCTATTTGTGAGCAATAAGAACTACTAATAATGGTACATGTTGTCCCCTCGGATCAAAAAAAGCCCCAGCTGGGATACCACAACGCCTTTTTTTAGGGAGAAAATCCTTTCATGCGCATGAGTGATGGCCACATTTGTGGATGCATCAAATGCATGCATATAACCCTAGATATTGACAAACACGCCTACCACGATCACTTTTCCATCGTTTGTGATAATATTTACACACTCTAAGAGAATAAAAATTACAAGCCAACGCCATCATACTTCCCACAAAGTCATTCAGTTCAATCGGCATAAAATTAAATTTTGCAATTACGTTTTCAATTTCCAACCTGCAAACATGCATCAAGAGGCCGCCACCGATTCAGACCATCAATTGGGATTTTGTTTTGACAATTACCAAAGGTATGCAGTTTGCTTACAATTTATGTGCAGGAATCTTGCTCTTTGCTCCTCTTCAAAGGCAGTTTCCACCGGCACAACAATTGTGGGCGTAGTGTACAAGGTACTTGATGAATGCCATGCAATTTAGAACGGCATCGTTCTCGGAGCAGATACTCGCTCCACATTTGGTCCGATTGTTGCAAATAAGAATTGCGAAAAAATCCATTACCTTGCACCGCACATCTACTGCTGCGGGGCTGGAACTGCCGCGGACACCGAGGCTGTGACGGCAATGGTCCGCTCATCGTTAGAACTGGCCTCTCTCAACTCTGGCCGTCCGGCCAGGCTCAGCTCTGCCATGATGATGCTGAAGCAACGCCTTTTCAAGTACATCCAACCTCCATTCTGCAAAGCCATTGATTTTTCGACTTTTTATCACTTGCTTACCGTCTTTTATCGCTAGTTATCAGGGGCACATTGGGGCTGCGCTTATTGTGGGCGGCGTAGACATCGCTGGATGCCATCTTTATACGGTCTATCCGCACGGGTCTACCGATAACCTCCCGTTTGTTACCATGGGCTCAGGCTCACTTGCGGCAATGTCGGTATTTGAGGGCAAGTATCGTCCAAAGATGGAGGTAGTTTGTAAACTTCTATTCCACTAGCAAGCCGAAGCCATGGAGCTGGTGTCCGAAGCGATCCAGGCAGGCATTTTCAACGACCTTGGCTCTGGATCCAATGTTGATCTTGTGGTCATTGAGCGAACCGAGGGTGGGCCAGCCTTTTCATCTACAAAGGTTTTGAGGGGTTACAAAAAGCCCAATCCAAAGCCTACAAGAATCGGGACCTATTTATTCCAAAAAGGGACCACCGGTTTACTATTTATTCCCATTAACAACTAGTTGTATTGAAAGAGGAGTTCGTTCCGTACTCCGAAAAAACAAGTGCCGCGCTTAGATCGGCTTGATCTACTTCAATGAGCAAGTTCAAGAAATTAAAAAATAAAAGATAAAGCCGGTGTCACGATCCGGATTGCCGTGGTTGTATTTACTGTTTCCTACCTTAAAATGGAGCGAAGTCAAGTCAAAAACGAGATTCTTTAGATCCTGGACAAGATAATAAAAGATCTTTAGTCCCTCTGGATCTTTGCTCTCCTGCACTTGTGCAAGCGAGTTGAGCTTGCTTGTGGAAAAAGAAATGTGTTCAGACTGGCCGTTCACCAAGATCTCCAGCTCTTGGAGCCCCGATTTATCGGGAAGGGGCCAGGTGGCGTCATCCAGCTTCAATATGCCGGACTCTAGAATAATCTTTTTCATCTCAGACAGCACGGATGGCGATACAAATACTGTGGAAGGGAAAATTAAAAATGGCATCTCGTACGTTCTTTTCGTATCATGGTATCTTTCTTGTAATTGGAGTTGTTGGCATATCGTAGCTTTCCGTCAGAGCGGACCTCAAACTCAATAAACTCATGCCCATACATTCCCTTGTGCCCCGAGCTAAAAATTATCAATGCAGAGCGGTGATACTAGAAACGAAGGTAAAGATCGCCAGTTTCGCTTTCCATGGTTGGTAAAATTAAAATTAAAATACAATTTATATTTTAGGTTGGGGGAACAAAACAAACATCTACCCCTGTCCCTGTACCTGCCCCTGCCCCTGTCCCTGTACCTGTCCCTGTACCTGCCCCTGCCCCTGTCCCTGTACCTGCCCCTGTCCTTCTCTCGCTTCCTCCCCCTGTTCCTCCTCCAGCTTGACAAGGCTTTCCTCTATATTTTCCAATGGATGAGCAAAGGCAACCTGACACATGGAAATGATTGCATCAAATATATGCAAATCCCTGCTTATGAGGGCTCCAACCAGGGCCTTTTCCAGATACTCTCGAAGCTGACTAGATTGCAAGTTTGAGGAAAGGTGGGACGAAATTGGCATCATTTCTCTAATGGTTTTGAAAACCTCTTTTTGGAAGCACAGTGCATCTGCATATGCAAAGCAATCAATCATCTTTTCGCTGGACACATCGGCCAGCAAATCCAGCAAAAACGCCTCGTCGCCATGTCTTAAAAATAAAAGACCTTCAAGAGCAGCTATGCGGACATCTGCTGAATTTCCAGGAACAACGACATCTGAAAATAGGCGTTCGTCAAGAGGAACAAGTCCGGCAAGCTGAAGTCTAATCAGGCCCTATTGAATACGAATGGACACCACACATACTCTCAATAGGGAGACCGAGATCACATTTTCATGTGATGGGCGAATTAGATCCAAGAAACGGTACCTCTCTAATTCTTCAAACGATTCCCTCAGAATAATGGGATCTGGGCGGCAATATGGCTCCATTGATGCTGGGATCAGCGCATCTATTAGGCTTGTTATCAGGGTGGCCAGGTATGCGCCATCCGAATACTAATAAATTATAGCATTAATGGCCATCGTTGTCATTAGAAAGTCGAAAAATAGGAAAGGCAAGGGAAAGGAAGGGGGTAATATATGGACATTGAAAAATCACCACGAAAGGCTATGTTGGCGTCAAAACAGACAAAGAAACCTACCATATTCTGTGAGTTGTCATTGAATCTAAGCATTTGGAGAAGGAACTTGATGAGCTCTGGAGGCGTCTTGCCGTGATCATCCTTGATCTTTCCAATAAGCCGTAAAATGGTATTTTGAATAAAGTAAGCAGGGAACGAATCAAATGAATTGGGCCTTGGCAAGATAGGCTCGCCTATAGACTTGCGAGGGATACCATATTTTGCCTCGAAGGTTCCCAGCAAATATGCAATAACCTCATTACGCATGTGCGGAAGGGTTGAAGAGATGGATGCAAGAGCAGCCAAAGCCAGAGAGCGGATCTCATGGTAGTTTTTCCAATTTGATGAGATCTTTTCAAGCACCGAGAAAACAGTCTCAGATGGCATCAAAGCGAGGGCACTTATTGCCTTAAGGGAGAAATAAATCATGGAAGCATACCTCGGCTTGCGAAATAACATCCCTGTCGTTTTCCAGCTGCTCGATCCACATAAATTCGGGCTGCTCCACGCTGACTTTTCGCATCCATTCCATTTCCGGATCAAGTCGCACCCATTGCACAGGAGACTCATCGGCAATAAGCTGGTCAATACCCATGGTGGTGCTCGAGCTCTCTTCTATGGGATGAAGATGGATGGGGGCTGATGAGGAGGCATTGCCGCCGCCGCCGCCGGTACCGCCGCCGCCGCCAGAAATCGAAAGCGATCCGCCAGCTGTTGACTTTTTGTATTTAGAATGATAAGGAAGCTCAAAAAAATGGCTTGCATCCTCAATATGAACCACATGATCATAATATTGGTCTGACTCCTGAACGCGAATCTTGAGTGGGCCACAAAATCTTCCCCCACGATCGGGATGTGTGCAGTTTTGGGAGATTCTTATTTCCAGACAACATTTTTTTCTGTTCAACCCAAAGGAAGCATGGAGATTGGCATGTCCAGGGGCATATATCCACTGGTCTGCAAATGGACGCAAATCCTTGCCGCTTACTTTTCTCACAAGTCTAAAAAAATGTCCAGAAGTGATCAATATGACCATCCCGGTATCTCCTGTCGCTGCTGGAGAACTAAAAGCAAAGGCAGGGTTGCTAGCACCGGTGGAAGGAAGTGCATCTTGTTCCGCCTTACTTTGCTCTCTATTCAATGAGTTGATAAACGACGGAAGCGTGGAAAGTGTTTTCGCCATTGCATATGGCCCGATTTTTCCTTCAATTGCTTTAAAGATGAGACCAGACTTTAGCAAGTAAAAGTCAAAAAATGATTCTTCCGCAAGAATCCCTTCAAGGCTTGGAGGCGGATTGGCAGCTACAGCTGCTCTTTCTTCGTCATCTTTTAAGGAAGAAGTTTGAGATCCTCCAGGCCCAAAAAGAACATCCGAAATGTCGTCTAGTGGCCCCGAAATGCTAAGAGGAGGCGAATCCACTTCCGTCGCACACAAAAGCTCCATTTGCGTACGAAGACGCATTCGGCCCCAATTTTCTCCATGAAGCCGGCGAAGCCACAGGTCCGTAAGGAAGGATGAAATTCCAAGGCTCACCCACAAGTCAGAAGGGTGCTCCGGACTCAGCACAATCGCTCCAAACAACAAGGCAATTCCAAGGAAGATTTTTTCCCTTGAATGGTAAATTTCATCAATCAAATCTGGTCCCACCAACAGAGATTGGCTAAGGCGTGTGAAACAAATCAAATCCGTACTCTAAAAGGAGGACACCGCCAGAAAGCGCATAAAATGGCCGTACCAAACCGCCGCTAAAAACGATCTTGAAAGAGGACCATGGATATGCAACCTGCAGCATCCATTGATAAAACTCCACAGCTTTTTCGACATGTTCCAGCGTATGTGCGATTTGTTTTGAAGCATCTGAAAAGGAAGGTGCAAAACCCACTATATGAGGGCCTTCTATTTCGGAGAAATCAGCGCCCGAAGGTACGCAGATGTTGGAATTTAAACTCGAATTGGTGGCCATAGAAGTAGAGCAAGAAGAAGAAGGAGGCAATGAAAGTGGTACTTCGTGGCAATAAAAAGACCCAATCACAACACAAATTGCCCATGGGATAATCGTATTGTTGGTATCGGCAAATGGAAAAATTCTCTTCCCTTCGGCGATCTATTAAAGAGTAAAGGTTTGCTCATTTACCTGGCTTGGAAGTGACATTGCCGAGGATATTACAGTAAATTTATCTCCGATAGATGAAATCCATTCTTCTTTTATTACAATGGACAACTTCCATTGCATAACTGTTCTTGGAGCTGCAATGTATGATGTTGATGGATTGGCAGTATCCAAGTGAAGACCCATTATGGGCATGAAAACCTGAGAAGACGGAACAGTTGCCCCTAAATATCCGGCATTTGTACACGGACCAGCAATAAAGTAAAGGTCAGAACCACTTCCATCTCCCTTACGTTCCTGGCATTCATTGACATCATTTCCTGTTTGGACACTGTCATCATTCAAATAAAAAAATGCGCCCCTATGGCCAAAAATTGGAATCTCTTTGTCGATGGGATAAAAAGGCATCTTGCCATTGCTCCGATTACAAGACAATGAAAAATGAATCTCCACACATATCGTGTTCAAATCGCTAGGGAGCGCAGACAGGATCTCTGGAGTCAGATGCAAATAAAGACTGCCAAATAGAGGCGGTCCAGGCCGACTGGCCTTGCTCGTATTCTTTGAGGTTATTCCTCCGTGGAAAAAATCTTTAAGGATGTCAGGGCATTTCCAACTTGACGCGTTCGATGACGCTGATGATTCTGAATTTAATTTGGCCCCCGAGACCGCCAATTTCTTTATTCGTTGAGCTTGGCTCAAGTAGTTTGGCCGCTCATCAATAAACTGTGTCATAGTTACTCCGTTTAGCATAATATGCCGGATTTCTAAAACAAAATTAATCACGTAAATGGATGGTACCAAGAAATCCAACATGAAAGTTAAGTAGTGGAATTATTTCTTTGGATGATATTCCAATTTTCATCGATGTAGCTCCGTGAATCCCTCCTGATTTGAAATCAACCTCTAGAATCGTTTCTTGAGATAAAAGCACAAATGTTAAAGGCGAAGGAGGGGCCATTTCAGCTTTAGAAGACGATTCAGGGTCCTCCATTACTGTTGTGAAAAATTAATAATAAATTTTATTTTAAGACTTAATTCTGGTTTTCACATACAGTTGGCCAATGACACCGCATATTAATAGAATTCATTAAAATTTTCAATTTTTAATGAAGTTCAACTTGTTGGCTTTTTCACTTTTCCTACTCCTTTTTATAAATTTGAGTCCCCTTTGTAACGGGGGGTTTCTTTATAGACACAAAAATCCGCCTACATTATTGGAAGATCTTGTTGGTTCCGATATTTATAGCTGGTTTTTTGGTCAGCAGAAACATAAGTCTACTTTTTGGGAAGATTTTTTTGGCCAGAATAATGAGGAAGAAGCTTCGGTTTCGAACTCTTTTTCGTCATTATTTAAAAGCGATGCCGGCACGTCTTCCATCGCCGCCGGAAATAAACCTCCAGCTAGTGAAGAGGCTGCTCATTTTTCTGCACCGATTGTTCAGTCAAAAGGGTTTGGGTCTTCACTGGCAGGTTTATTTTCCGGTATCGAAGGGAAGAAATCTCGTCCATCTATTCTCGCGGAGATATTCTCAATTTTGGGGCTGAACGGTCTATTTGAAATCGTTGGAAATAACAATGTGTTCCTTTTTGTGGATTTTATCATCTCTATATTTATCCTGCTATCAACGTTTTCATTATGGGGATTCGTCTCCGTTTGGTGGCAATTTAGTAATATCCTGCTCCCCCTCACTGCATTCTTTATTCTTTACTTGATTAAAAAGAACGCTCTTGCGATCCCCTTATTATACCAATTGTCATATTTATGCTGGTTGTATCTCAACCTTGCATTCACATCTTGTAGAATTATATTCTATGTTTTCAGGAACATCAATGTAGCTCAAAGTTCTTCCAACACTGGTTAGGTCTTTTCAGATCTTAAGAAGCCAATTTTTATATACAGTAAATAAACGCTAAACTAACCATGATTCACATAATATCTGAGAAATAAGAAGAACGTTCAACCGAGGATGGCCTCATGAAAAATAAACACGTAACGACTTGACCATGTTTATTTGGACTTTTAATCTAATTAGATCATTTTGTGCGATAAAATGATTTAAAAAATTGACCCCTGAGAGATTTGAACTCCCAACCGTTCGATCTGGAGTCGAACGCGCTACCGTTGCGCCAAGGGATCCTTAGCACAAATTACTAGAGATATTTTAAAAATAATATAACAATGAAAACATAACTCCAACCTAATTAATCTTACGCATGTTTCCTAGTGCTTCTGCTACGGTTTCAGTAAGACTTAAATACCCCATTGAGAGGTTACAATCTATATATCAAAGCATTGCTCTGAAGGCATGTGAAATCTTTGATGAAGATCCCTCTATACTTTGGAGGAAAAATCCTCTAAAGAACATTAATCTTAATAAGAGAGATGCTACCCGTGATGGGATAAAATATTTATCTGGAAAGACATACGCTCTGGACTACTTGTCTTACTTTCCTTTAAACCAAAATGAGCTTTTATATCCATTACGGACGAAATATGCTTCTATTGTTCCTATTAAACACGCCCAAAATCCCAATTCTCCATCATCAAAGCTGAAAGATCTTCTTCCTTCAACAGCAAAGACCTCTTTTACCGATATTGATAGATCAAAAAACTATCCAGTATCGAATGAAGAACAAGCCTGCCTTTCTACCTTGGAGTCTTCTTTAGAGCCTGATGGGCATCTTTTCCATATTTCAAGGGAACTTGGTGCTGCCTTCAATTTTATACCGCCCGAGCTAAACTCCGTATACAAAGCAAATGTGCGAGAAAGAAAAAAGATTCATAACAAGCTTCCACCTGCCAGAAGTGTTGTCAAAAGGGCTAAAAAAACAAAGAAATAAACATTCATAGCATTTATTCTATATTATATTAACCTCAATGATGTTAGAGATCGCTTCACAATGAAGAGTCCGAATTGACGTGCAAGGAATGGCATCAGGAAAAATAAAACAAGCCTTCCCGTTTTGAATCTTGGATGAAAAGATTGATTTAGAACAGCGCTAGAAGAGTCGCTCAGATAGTTGTTGGATAGTTCAAATGCATTCATATTGTCTCTTCCAGAAAGGTCTGCAATTCCTAGATTTCAATAATGGAATGGAAAGATGTATAAATATATTTAATTATAATAAATGTTACTAGCTTGTCAGTATCCGCATTGGTCTAGTGGCTAGGATTTCTCGCTTTCACCGAGGCGGCCGGGGTTCGATTCCCCGATGCGGAATTTTTATGCCAGATTTATTTTTAGGATTTTTAAATTTCAAAATGTCAAAGAAACACTCCAAGTTGGATAGTCTCTTTTCCAGCATGCAATCTGACGAGCAACTTCGTAGCCCCAATGTAGAAGATATTTCTGATGTATCTTGCATTTCATTCAGAGGGGATCAGTTATTCCATCCAAAATCTACACTGTCGACGCCACCTGGATTGGCTCCAATTTCGTTTCATTCTGCTGAGCCTGCAAAGATCAAATACCATTCGCATTCGAAATTTGCATCGCCACCGCCTGGATTTCCGCCTAATAGTGGGCCTAATAATGAAAATATGCAATCAGCCTCGATATTGGAATTGTCTGATCATATGAAAAGCCTCCTTTCAAAAAAAGACACCTCTTTTAAAGAGCCCTGTACTCCTCCCGACATCAGTTCTGATTCGATCTCTACGGGCATCATAAACGAATGTTTAAATGACCTTTTAGGCCGAAAGAATTTGCACAATGGCTTGGAATTGCCGACATCTGATAAGCCCTATTGGTTGATGACTGATCGTGAAGTACGACATATTTGGAGAATTTCAATGACGCCCGTCATTTCTGCGCTTTGTAAATCACCCTGCAATGTAAATAGCAGCAGGGATCATTTCTTGGCCGAAAATCCCAATCTTTTCCTCGATAAAGAGGGAAGGATCGAGTATCCAAGAGACTACACCGGTGATGATTTTTATTTCGCTCAATATGCGCCCAAAAAAAGCGCAGACAAAAAAGAGCTCCCAAAAGTAGCTGGAAACCTTCTTTTTCCCTCCACTGCCACAACGCGTTTTGGACGCAGAACGTTCAGAGAACCCACCATCTCAAATGAAGTACATCTCAAATCAATCCTTCCCCACGTGCCAAAGCTGGCAAGTCGGGGTGAAAAGGTTGTAGATGGCGCACTCGGGAAAATATCTTTAAATTCCCTCCGTCGACCAAAGCAATCTATTTCAATCGACTCGATGCCGGTTTCTTCTCCTCCAAAGCTAGTTGAAAACAATTCTTTTTCCAAAATGGTTTCGCTTTCGATGGCCGAAAAGGTATATCAAGCTTTGAATAAATCTGCTGGCGAGAAGGATTTGTTAGCACTCATTGCAGATCCGCATTCTTTACTTTCTCTGGTCCAAACTCCAAAAGGAAAACGCTCGATTCCGCTCATCATTTCTGCGTTGTCGTCGCCAACATCAGTGGAATGTTCCTCTAGCCTTTTCTCGATATTCCAGACAATACTGTGTAATTTATGTCTATTTTTGTCTTCGATGTCAACGTCTCATTTGCAACACGAGAATTACATAAAGGATGACAATGCTGCTGTGGTGGAATCCATTCTTACCCCATTTGTATCTTTCTTAACGCAGCTTTCTGTGCCCGAAATGTTTGAACTTTGTAAAAAAATTGCAATTCAACCGGGTCTTTCTCAGATAATTTCACACTCTAAGGTGAGGTCCCTTTTTAATCCGCTTAGATTCCATACATGGTATTATGTATCATTTTTTCTCAAGTTGAGCATTCGCTTCAGGCTGGTGGGGCCAATTTTCATGCCTTCGAAGACACTTGGAATCAAGTAGCCGAATCTCTTTTCAACTCGCTGTGTATATCTTTCCCCGCGATGCTATCTCCATCGTCGTCCCCTTTTCCACAAACCGAAGATGACTTGTTTTATGCTTGGCAATTTCTGGCCCTACTTTCAGCTCATATTTCGTCCGCTAATTGCCATACTCTTGTAAATGTGCTGAGAGATCCAATTCTAAGTGCCGCTAATTCAGGATCTCCTGAACCAATTAGGAACGTTAACCTTCTTTTAAATATGATTGGCCTCGATGCATCTCAGTTGGCCCAAAAAAGCAAATAAACATATGCACCAACCAAAGTGCCAGGCCCATTGTGGATCGATTTAGATTAATTACGGTCCGGCCGCGCCTTTTGCGTCTCTACAATGACTTTAGCCGTGCCATCGATCTGCTACACGTTTGCCGATTTCATTTTATTTTTCTGGCTTTTGTATGAACCGCTCCCCTGCTTTTTGCATGCAACTTGGTGATAGAATCCTCTTATTTTTGCTCTTTGAAGCTCTAATGCCTTTTGCATCTTTTTTTTCCTGGGTGCAAATTATTAGATTCGCGCTCGGATCATCTATCGCACTGTACCCCATTTGATGCATTGCTACCTGCTTTGGGGGCCTTGTATGTTTTGCTCTATTATGATAAATGAAGCTCGATACATTTTCATATTTTATACCTGCATGTTTGCTGGCTGTATTATGCCAGCCCCAAGGCGTTATTTTAAATGATATTTTCTCTCGAGTAGTAGTTTCCTAGTTGTCACGATAGCTTCAGGATGGACATTAAAATGGTTGTCTGTTGTATTTCCGAGTGTACAGAGATCCGTATGAATGGTCCACTTCGGAGAATTAAACCGCAATGGCAACAATGGACCGTTTCAGATTGATTATTTGTTATACTGGAGCAATGGAGAAGCCTCTGAACAATAAACTTTTAAAGTTGCCAATTGTCCACAGTCCTAATATACAAATATTAGCACCTAGATGCCCCTATTGGCCTGAAAGTAAATCGATATTTACGCCAATCAACCTTGTTAATTTACATCGAACGGCTATTGGCTAATTGTTCAAGATGCAAGTTATTTTTTTAAATGGGTTCTTTGCTTATTTCTACTCTTGATTTTAGTATTTCAGCCATCGCATATATCCCACTGCTTATTTCGTATTCATTGAATAGAATTTTGATGGATTATCTTCCATTTCCAGATGCCATGAAGAAAGAAACACCACACGTTACGTTGGCCATAGTAACGTTACAGCTAGGGGGAATTTTCACTGGGGTTCTGGGCTTGCGACCAGAATGGGTAATTTTTATGATTTGTCTCTATTTTGGTGTTAAAATAGTTTTTGGTATAAAACTCTCCAAAAAAATGAGCGAATTGTACTGTAAACTTTATGAGACTGGTTTGAAGAAATGAAATCCAAACAATAGTACAAATAAACTATCAAAAATATTGGCACCAAGTAGAATAAACCAAACCCCGGCACACTTAGTGAGCGCATCGCGGTGTCAACGGGTAAGCCGGGCCATTTCGCTAACTGGGACAATAAAATATTTATTGATCACAAGCCGTTTATAAATCATCGTGCTCACCAATCGGCCTCGGCAACCATACGCTCGATGTCTTCTGGACTGAGACGACCCTTGTCGTTGGTAATTGTAATTCCGGACGACTTGTCTTTGTTTGCAGATGCAAGGTCATAGGCATTTACACGAAGGACACCATTGACATCGATATCAAAAACGACCTCGATTTGAGGAACGCCACGCGGAGCCGGGGGAATCCCAGAAAGCGAAAATTTACCGAGAAGATTATTGTCTCGAGTAAGAGTACGCTCGCCCTCGTAGACTTTGATTTCTACAGTAGACTGGTTATCCGCAGCAGTGGAAAAGATCTGCGTACGCTTGCTGGGGATGGCTGTGTTTCTTTTTATCAGCGTAGTCATAACACCACCGGTCGTTTCAATGCCAAGAGAAAGAGGGCAAACGTCAAGCAAAACGATATCACTAGACTTGTCTTCTCCCGAAATAATTGCGGCTTGGACGGCAGCACCATACGCAATAGCTTCGTCCGGATTGATGTCTTTGTTGAGTTTCTTTCCGTTGAAAAAGTCTTGCAGAATCTTTTGTACAAAAGGAATTCGAGTTGAGCCACCGACCAACACAACCTCATCAACATTGCTTTTGGATACCTTTGCGTCTTCCAAAACTTGGGCAACCGGCTTTAAAGTCTTCATGAAGAGATCGCGATTTAGATCTTCAAAGCGAGCACGGGTGATTTTCTCACTAAAGTCTTCTCCCTTGTAAAAGTTTTCAATTGTAAGGGTAGCCGATTCTTCGTAGGATAAAATTTTCTTGACCTTCTCCACTTCGCGCTTGAGTTTTGAAACGATAACCATGTTGTCTGTAAAGTCGGCTTTGAAGCGCTGAGAAGCAATCTTGAGAAAATGCTTGAGCAGATTGTTGTCAAAGTCTTCACCTCCAAGATGTGGATCACCAGCAATGGCGAGAACCTCAAAAACACCCTCATCAATGGTGAGCAAAGACACGTCGAAAGTACCGCCTCCGAGATCAAAAACTAAAACAGTCATCTCCTTTGATTTGCGATCGAGTCCATAGGCAATGGCGGCAGCCGTGGGCTCATTAATGATGCGATCGACCTTCAAGCCGGCAATGACTCCTGCATCTTTAGTTGCTTGACGCTGACTATCTGTGAAATATGCAGGCACCGTAATGACGGCCGAGGTGACGGTCTCGCCAAGATAAGTCTCCGCCATAGCCTTCAGCTTGGAAAGGATCATGGCCGAAATCTGTTCAGGAGTGAAGCTTTCAATGTGATTCGCTCCAATGGGAACCTTAAACATCGGCTTGTTGCCAACATTTTCCACCTCATAAATGGCATATTGAAGTTCTAATTGAACATTGGCATCGTTATAATACTGCCCGATAAATCGTTTTGCCGAGTAGATGGTAGAAAGAGGTGCCAAAGCCTGGTTGAGCTTGGCGGCATCACCGACAAGGCGCGTTCCATCCTCTGTAAAGGAAACATACGAGGGAGTGATGCGATTGCCAAGCTCGTTGGTGATGATTTCAACATTTTGATTGCGTCGGATACCCACGCAAGAGTATGTGGTACCCAAGTCGATACCGATGGATCGGGAGTGGGAAACCGAAACGAAAAAAGAGCCGCAAACAAGAAAGAACAGAAGAAAGGACCGAATTGAACCCATGATGAAGAATGCAAAAAAGCCTTGTTATATGCGATAAAGATGTTTCTAGAATTTTCCTTCAATGTTTCAAAGGCAAGGTGGCAGTTCGTGATTGGTGCAAGATGCGCCAATTTTTTATAAACTGCACAAATTAAAGATGTAAATTATTTGGATGTTCGCAATTACGGCCCCTTGATGGTGATGGCTGGAAATATTTTCAATTGGTAGAAATTCGACAAGTGTCCTGAAAAAAAGGCATCCCAAAAAGGACATCCCAAAAGGACATCCGAAAATTTGGCAATTGAAGACAAAAATGGCGGTAAGATGTCCCACAATCCGCAGGTCAAACGCAATGCGTAAAATTATCATCAAGTATTATATTGGAAACGTCGCATTTCTTGGTGCCAGATTGTTTGAAATATTTCATGCAAAATATCTCTCCATATCATGCATGTACAGATTGGGTAAAAACCTGCTCAAAAGGCAAATGGAGCAAACAAATTGCCGAAAGAAAAATGGAGAAAACAAATTTCCAAGGCTAAAGCCCTGTTTCGGGGCCGCTTGCTGCCGTGATAAGAGAATTCGCCGCATTTGGACCGAGAAAATATTCTATACTTTCCACAATGACAGGATCGGTTGGATTCATCTCTGATGAAAGCAATAAAAAACTACATCGTTCAATTACCACTCTCGCCGTCAATTATGCCGATAATAATTTAATTATTTCCAGGCTTAGTGCCAACCCGGAAGTTCCGAGAGAGCAAATCGTACTCGAGATGTTCACGCTCAGATACGGAAGGTCTTACCGTTGACAGGGCCGAGTCAAAATGTTCCCTGCTAACAAAGAGGTTTCCAGAGCCCGGCTCTGAGAGGGAAAGGAACGGCTGGATTGCAAGTTCGGAGGCAATTCTGACCAGATTAGAAAGATCAGCCCCGCTGTATCCTTCCGCTGAGTGCGCGATGGCCTTCAAATCAACATCATCCGCCACTGGCGTTTTCGCAGTAAGCTTGACAAGAATCTCAGATCTCTCTTCCGACGTTGGCAGTTGAACATAAATATGCTTATCAAGTCGCCCTGGCCGCAACATTGCGGCATCAATCATGTCTACAAAATGAAAAGGCCCATTAATGCAAACCTGGTCTGTTGGTGGCTCCGATGATGTATACATTTCTCCTACTTTCAAGGCCATCAAGCTCCGTCAAAAACTGGTTGACCACTCTGGCCGCATGGTTTTCGCTCGGATCCGATCGGTGGGCACACAGCGATTCGAGCTCATCAAAAAAAATAATACAGGGCGCTGAGATCTTTGCGCGCTCAAAAACGGTCCGTACCGCCCGTTCACTCTCGCCCACATATTTGTTGAGAAGCTCGGGCCCTTTCACAGATATGAAGTTGGAATGGGTCTCATTAGCCACTGCTTTGGCAAGGAGTGTTTTTCCACATCCAGGAGGCCCCCATAGCAACACGCCGGAAGGTGTCGTTATTCCAATGCGTGCAAAAAGATCTGGATTCCGCAACGGCTCCACCACAGCCATCCTCAATTGATCCCTTACGCTTTTAAGAGCCCCGATGGAGTCCCAAGTGGTCTCTGGGGCAATGGCGAACCCCTCTCTTTTTGCAGCAGGCTGAACTGTAGCAAGTGCAGTCTGTATGTCGGCAGCGGTGATGTGCAACATCGAATCTGGCTGCCCCGATTGATGGAACCGGTCAATGGCCCTGTGCCCCGCCTCTCTCAAAAGAGCTTTTATGTCTGCTGGCGCAAAACCGGGGATATTCCTTGCCAATAGCGCCAAGTCAACATCCCGGGAGAGTGGACTTTTGGCGGTCATCAGGGCAAGAATTTTTCTCTTCGAGGCCTCATCAGGGAGCCCAATATTGATTTCTCTGTCGAAACGACCGGCTCTTCTTAGAGCCGGCTCAATGTGCTCTGGACGCGATGTTGCTCCAAGAACAACAACCTGGCCTGGCTTTATGGAATCTAGTGAAGCCATCAGCTGGCTCACAATGCGTCTATCCATATCCCTTTGAGTCGATTCCCGTCTACCACAAATGAGGTCGATCTCATCAAAGAATATGATTGAAGGTGCATGTTTCTAAACAAGCATCAAGAAAAGTAATCCATACCAAGGCAGAATCAAAAATGGCTCTAAGATTGGCCTCGGATTCCCCGCTTACTCCGGACATGACTTCTGTCGAAGTGACGTCAATAAAAGGAATGTCAAATTCGGACGCAATCGCATGGGCCAAGCTTGTTTTTCCACTTCCGGTTGGCCCGAAAATCAAAAGTCCTCTAAAAAGTTTAGCGGTAAAAAGCATACTTTGGAGCTTCTATTCCAAGCCTTTCATAAAGCTCTGGATGCTTCAGGGGGCGCTCAATGTTGCTTTTGATTTCGCCAATAATTTTTTCAATCCCCGCAAAGGAGGAAAACTTTAACCCATCGTGTGAAGCCTTTCTAGGTTGCCATCTAGACTGAGGAGATGGGGCTTCTTTGGGTAGTTTCTTCTTCCTCTTGATAGATCCATCTGAAATTGGCGTGTGGTTTTCTGTTGAAACCTGTGCGGTATTGCTGATATCGCTGCCTGGGCTGTTCACAATATTCATGGCCTTGTATCGATCGACCAAAAGCCTATTCATAAAGCAAAAATTTGGACTGTAAATTTTAAATTCATTATTGAGCCATACAGTTGTTTACTGGTGCCCCCCCCAATCCAATATTTTGTCTTGCAGATTGAACGTCCATGTCAAGCTTAGTAAATGCAGTGGCATTTTCAAATTTCGACACAACTATTGCCCAATTAATGCAAATTGGGAATCGTTAATGTGTGCTGGTTTTCAGTACAAGGGTGATG
>NW_013546145.1:0-23072 GCF_000760515.2 Mitosporidium daphniae
ATTTTTATTCCAAATCGCCGCCTCTTATTGCCTCCTCCTCTATTCTCTTAAAAGTAGCTTTTGCAAAATCTTCAAGCCCTATGCCTTTAAATCAGCTTCATTCGAGAGGTTTTTTTTGCATTTACAGAGCCTTTTGTAAGAAAAATCTGTGCCATAAATGACACCTCACATGGATGACTCGATGGATTAGACTTCAAGATAAGTTGTCAAATTCGAGGCATAGATTTCCTCGAAATTATTACAGAATCACAGTATCCACAGAATAAATCATTAGCAGTAACATGACGACATGCCCATCCTGATCAGGTTAGAGCCCTACATGTTCCAAGCGGTCTAGAAAGCCCAGGAGATACTCGAGGTTAATTTGGGCAGTTTGATTTAAAATTTATTTTTCAAATCAGCCAAATGCTGAACGACTATGGCGTTATGTTAAGCGATTCTCTGCTTAACGCGATTTCGGATTATCACCAAGGGAACATCGATTCTTTTAAATGCATCATTAATAGCGTGCTGAATGATTCTTGTAAGTTTAAAGTGAATTATTTTAGCTCTTAACGGGTCTTCAGAAATTGAACCTGGTATGAACTATCTTCACGATAGGCTTTGTTCTCTGATTTGTCTTGGCTTTTATTCAATCTTCCAGGGAGATGTAGAAAAGGATGCTCGAAAAAGCGCCTTTTTCTACGACGAGGCCGCAACGTTCCTCAATGAATGCGACAAGATAAACCCAGAACATCCTCTGCTTTGGGTTTCTAAGGGCGTCCTCATTATGGCCCGCAATAAAATGCTGCGAGAAAGACATGTATATGAATCGGCTAGGGCACATTTCCTATTTGTATTGGAGAGGTATCTAGACTTCACCCCTGCACTGATTGGGCAGGTTGTTTTTCTCATTTTATTTGTAGGCAATTGCAGAATTTTCAATGGGAGAATATAAAGACGCCATTAGATCATTAAAGCACATTCTGTTGTCGGAAGGGAGTAAAAATACACCGCCCGGCGTTAGGACTGCCCTCGGATTGTGCTTCTTCAACCTACAAGATTACCAATCCGCCAAAAAGTGTTTTCAAAGACGAATATCAATAGCTGGTGATGCTCCGTGTTCCATTTCACTATACGCCCTGTCAAGGATTGAAAAGGAGACCAATCCAGATTCGGACGAGTATCTTTCGTATCTAAAATCGGCATATTCCCACTCCAAAAGCAACCCACTTGTCCTCAATGCGCTTTCGGAATATTTCTTTAAAAAGGAGGAATTTCAAAAGGTTACAGTAGCCCTTGATTTTTATAAAGTGTAGGCCGAGGCTCTTGCATTAAATGCAATTAATTTTGGATTTTCCGATAAAGGAAAGGCTCAAAGCTGCTATATTTTGGGCAAGATATATCATTGCCAAGCCAATTTTGACGATGCCTATGCATACTACTTTCAGACGACGAGATTTGATGCTGATTTTGTTGCTGCCCATTTTGGACTTGCACAGCTTTATTTCCAAAAGAAAGACTTTACATCGGCAATATCGGCGTTGGAGCTTTGTTTAGACCTTTGTCCAAATCAGCCAGCCTCTTTGAAATTGATATCTTTTCTCTATACGTCCAACCTAAAAGATAGGAAAAAGGCCATAAAGGCCATGAAATCCCTTCTTTCGATGGACCCAAACGACCTTGATACTATGCTACAATTGGCTTCACTTGTAGAGCAAAGTATTGCAGAAGATGCTGTTGCCTTGTACGAAAAATCTGTTTCCATTCTGAATTCGTCGATCGCACCTATCCCAATTGAGGTTTTAAACAATTTTGCTGTGCTGATTATGGAAAAAGACCCGCAAAAGGCTCTTTCTTTGCTGCAGGAGGCAAAGGGATCGCCAAGCTTAGAAGCCTCCGACCTGAGAATAGCATCTATCGAATATTCTATTGCTAGAGCATTGGAGATGCTCGGAAAATTTCAAGAAGCCATTGAGATATACAAGGCCTTGATTGCATCCAACTCTTCAAAGCAATTGTTGTCACACGTCAGACTTGGTTTGATTGCGATGGAGCTTTCTGACAAGGCATCATCGGACTACTTTAAAGATGCCATTGGTTTGAAAGAAGCTTGCAAAGAAGCTTGGGCAGGCCTTGCATTGCTCCATTTGCGGTCAAAGGCCGTCACGTTGGCAAGGAAAACCTTTGAGAGAATCCTATCGAAAATCGATAAACACGATCTATTTTCTTTGCTGTCTCTTGGAAACATCCATCTCATTATTGCTAAGCACGAGAAGCGCAACAGCCAAAATACCTGGGAGGCCTCTTTAGGCAGAGCAATAGAGTTTTTCCAAAAATGCCTAATGCTGGATAGCAACAATTACTTTGCAGTCAATGGGCTGGCAATAGCTATTTCTATGAAGGGACCCACTTTCCTTGCAGGATGCAAGGATGCCTTTCTCGCGATCAGACAAGAGGAACCGGGCTTCATTGATGCCTGGATCAACCTTGCCCACATTTATGTTGAGGAGCAGCATTTTGCCGCTGCCCAAGGTATCTACGAACATTGCTGGAAAAAGCTATCGACAGAGAAAATTGAATTTCAGGCTGCTGGTCGGCCTCTTGGCGACCGCGAAAAGATCATCTCTGATCTTATGCTATACATTGCAAAGAGCTTTTATCTAACCGGAAAGGCAGTCAAGGATGGAACCGCCTTCTTAAAATCCATAGAGTGGCTTCAAACCATAAACCCCAGCACGCAGGACGAAAAACTGATCTTATCGTTTAACGAAGCAATTGCCAGACAAGAATATTCGGCGTGTGTTCTTCAGAAGGACATTAACTCCCAATCTTTTGCCGACGTCAAGTGTGCACTTGACAACCTGGACAAGGCTGCTTTGATGTTGGAGCACTTGTGCATCAGCATTGGCGAAAAGCACTCGGCATCGCCGGCCACATCCTCGCTTCAGGTTGATACGAAAATCGCGCGACAGCGAATCAAATATTGCCATAGTTTGAAGGCATCTGCTCAGAAGCAATATGAGCAGCACTTGGACAAAGAACGGCAACGGAAAGAATCTGAGGAACAATACGCGAAGGCCATGGCTGAGGCGGAGTTGAAACGGGAAGAGGAAAGGCGATTGTTTGGAGAGGCAAAAAAGAAGGAGGAGCAACAGATTGAGGAGCTCCGTCGAGCAACTCGTGAGCGACTGGCAGAATGTCAAGCAAAATGGAAAATCGAGTCCCAAAACGAAGAGATTTGTATCAAAAAAAAGAAGAGCAAAAAGCGGCTTAGGGTTTCGCTTTCTGATGAAGAAGATTCCCAGCATGAAGCACAGAGCGACCATGAAGATCAAACCGGCCATCAGGAGGAGACAAATCAAATGGACATTCGTGGTCAAGCTCATCGAATAGGTAATGTTAGCAGTGAAAATCCCGTCGAAAGTAATGAGGATGATGAACAATCCCACACAAAAGACATGTCTATGCACACACAACACGGCCGAGATGCCCACAATTCGCTCTCCGAAATGGAGCAAGACTATAAGGCTACTGATGCCAAGCATGATGACAACCCGGCCATTGGCAATGACCTCGAAATGAGTATGCAATAAAATGCCTTTCAAGATCTCTCAAATGGCCCGTTTTGGACCTTTGGCGTTCCAAAAATTGGCAGCAGCCTGACGGCTCAAACAATACAAGTCCTTTATTTAATGAAAATTTTTCTCTTGCTGGGGATTATTTCTAAAGTTTTCAACTGCCGTGATAAAGTTTTTATCCAAGCTGTTCCACTCACTGATCGAGGTTTCCAGGGCCGATATCAATGCAGCTTGCGGGGTAAATTGCGGCGTCGTTTGGATCCTTATTTGGATGTTGTGTTCAAGCGGATGCGGGACCTTGTACGCTGCAAATAAGGTTGTCTTTTGCTTCTGCAAAACGCTTGTCAAAATCGTTCCAAGTGTATGGTCTTCACGATAAATCGTGTATGTCGTCGTATTGGGGAGGCGGGTGTCCTCCACAGCCTCGACCTTGGAATGACCCTCTGGAATGAAGAAGAGCTCATGGGGCTCTGGAGCATTCATTTTAAAATTAACTTAAATTTTAATAATTTATAGCCTCATCCTGAGGGCTTCTTTGCAGCTTTGACTGATTTGGCAATTTCTTTAAATCGCTCAATGACCTGCTTTTTGGTCTTGCTAGGAATAGCATCTGCAATAAGATCCCATCTGTTTTCGATGGAAACAGGATACTTTCTAAGACCCTCTTCGAGGAGTAGCTGCTCGGCCTTTGTCCAAGGCTGAACACTTTCATGGTCCTTGGACGAAGGCACGGAGGGCATATCAACTCGAGGGTCGATTTTTTTCTTTATCGAGAGCTGTAGTTCGTTATCATCGAGCTTATCAAGTGCAGATTTGCCCAGCTTTTGGATCTCCCTGCTTTTTTCGATGATTTCGTCATTCGAACGGGTATGAGAGACACCGGCATGTTCCCTCACATAAGAAGCAATTTTTTCCCATCGCAGTCTGGTTCCTCCTGGAATTGTATTACATGCTTTGATTAGGCATTGAATTTCCGAAGCGCTCCACTCGGTCTCTATTTTTCGATTTGAATTTGGCGCATCAGCAGATGCTGTAACAATGATGGGGCCCTGGCTTTCTTCTGTGCTTTCTTTTGTGTGTTTTTGCGCTGCCAAAGAAGGCGTGGTGCTCAATTCAAAGTTTTTGTAAAACGAGTCAACATTCCCGGTCTCCTGACATATCTGGATTTGCTTTGAAATAAATGCTGAAAAGACATCGAGTTCTTCAAGAGAGGAGAAGCTTTCAAGTTTGCATTGGATCATGGCAATGCGCTTTTCTAACAAATCCAAATCGGCCGAGGGTGTAAAGAATGAATGCTCCTTGAGTTTCGAGCGAATTTCTTTTCTTGATTGCCTAAGAACGGATCTTTCCAGCTCCTTTTGCTTTTTAATTTCCAACAACCTGGACTTTTCGGCCTCTTCGGCCAACCTTCTGCTTGCTATGTCATTTGCCGTATTTGAGGGCGAAGAAAGGGCGGCCTTTTTCGGTGCAAGGGACGATGCCTTGAGCTTCTTTTGTGCCTCTTTTTCTCGCTTATCCTCTTCTTTGAATATTTTCAAACGGGGATCACTTTGGAATGCATTGTCCACAAGGTTTCTAACGCGTGCATTGTCTTCGGTTTTCCTTTTCAGCCTTGCAGTCTTATTCTTCTTTTCCAAATATCTCTTGTCATATCTGTTATCAGCCTGGGAAGTATCCTCTTCATCCAAATATTCAAAGCTTCTTGTGGAATCAAAGTTATACCAAAACGTGTAAAAGGCCTCAACGTCCTTTCGAGCGGAATATGGATTTCCCAGAAATGGGACCGGTTTTATCTTTGAAAACTTTGCATTTGCATTGAACACGGGAATAAAGATCTTGTAAAAAGCCAATGGGTCGGACTCGTACTTCTTCTTCGATATCGGGTCTGGAATCGATTCGTCAAATTTGGGATCAACCGAGTCGAAAGCATGGCGCTGCTGGGGATCTGTCAGGATTTCATATGCCTTTTGGATGCATTTGAAAATATTGCAGTTCGTCTCATACTTGGAGGCATTTTCTCCCTGCTGTTGCTGCTGTTTGTCTGGGTGGTAGCGAAGAACCATCTTGTGATATGCGGCTTTGATTTCGGCGCCAGTGGCCTCTTCACGCCTATCTGATAGTCCCAATAAGCGATAATGATCCTGCTCTTTCCACTTTAACGGATCTAGCTTCAATAGATACATGTCATCAATTAGGGAGTTCATTTCGGAATCACTGTTGACACAACCCTTGATTGGAATGTGCTGTGTACATTCATTTTGTAAAGCGCTAAAAATGCTTCGCCGAAACACTATAAGGTCCTTGCACGGATTCAAAAATGCATCCTCAGGGGTAAAAGTTGATATCCTCATGAAAATAAAAAAGTGCAAATGTTAAATTTAAATTTATGGATCTTCAGGCCAACAATCAAAAGGGTAATGTTTCTTTGTTAATGCAATGTAGAATCAACAACAAACATTACACATGCAGATCTGGATCGTCGCTTTTACATGCAGGCAGAAAAAATACCCGAAATCCCGTTTCTACCTACAGACAAAGTGGCGTCTAATCACGCTTCAATCCCAATATGTCCCGAAATTTGCGAGTCCAATCAAGAGGGCTCTAAAAACAACAACAACAACAGCAGCAACAAGAACAGCAGCAACAGCAACAACGAAACCACTTCCAAAACAAAGGATAGCATTCTCGAGCTATTTACTAAGCAATCAGATTCGCATCTAGAATTCATTCGCATGAAGAGAGAATCGATTTTGAGAAAACTCGGTCAGCAATCAACAATCGTTCCCGCCTGGTCTGGAAGGCTGGTCTTCCCAGGTGTCTCTTGGTGTGATACTAGTGCTATCTTTCATTCTGTCTTGGGCCCTGTCGCGATGGGACCTGAATTAGGGCGTTTCTCTCACTTTAATTTGCCCCCCGACTTGTTAATAGTGGGGCGGATTCCCATAGAATCGGTTTTTTCCTATCTTAGGCAGGTTTCTAGAAGCCCTTCTCGTTCGATCGGGTTCGCCCAGTTTATTGGAGAATATTCTAAACAACCAATCCAATTGCCCTCCACTCCAAGTGTCGAGGTCGAAACACCTCATCACAGTTCATTACATGAGCTGATTTCTCACCTACAAAAAGCTAATCGATTTGGTGTCATTTATTCGGGACTTAATCCGCCCTCCTCGTTTGCTCGGGCAGAAAATCTTATCGACAAAAAAACTGGCCTTTCATCTTATCACGGGTGGTATATAAAAGACCTTTATGTCATGCCATATGAAGACGAAAAGGTGCTATCGGAACCATTGACTGATTTGGATACCGATCACATATTAATGGATGCAATAAATGTAAATCAAGAACCCTCGCATCTGTTTAAAGTAGATGAAGAAGCTTTTCAGAAAGGAAAAAATCTTCTTTTTCTTTTATTTGTATTCGCCAGGATGCCTGCAGCCTCGCCACTAACCACCGACATCGGTTACAAGTCCTCATCAGGCTCATTTAAATATAAAAGATTAACATGAAATAAACATATGTGTATTTAAAATTTTAAAAACTGATCAGAGCGAGGTTCGAACTCGCGCCCCCGAAGAGATGGCGGCCTTAACGCCACGCCTTAGACCACTCGGCCATCTGACCACAAATCAGCTTCGAGTTTATAATATAATGTTATCTATTATTCCACAACAAATTCTAACTTTAACATTAAAATCGATCATCCTTTAAATTGAAAATTTAAATAAGAATTTCCATTTCTAAAGGTAGATTCCGCTCCTCATATCGATAACTTTGCCTATTTTAATCTATTGTTTCTTTCTGATATTTTAGATGCTTATCCCTACGCCGAATCGCAAATTAATCCACCAATATCTTTTCAAGGAGGGAGTCATCGTTGTCAAGAAGGATTATCATCTTCCTCAACATCAGGAAATCCCTGTTCCCAATCTCCAGGTTGCAAAGGCGCTTCAGTCCCTACATTCCAGAGACTATGTCTCCCTCACATTCTCGTGGAAATACTACTACTATATCCTTACTGAAAAGGGTATTGAGCACCTCCGTCGAGAACTCAACTTGCCGACATCTGTTGTCCCAGCAACTGTTGCTAAAGCACTCAAGACACCAACGACGCTGGAAGAGCGTCCTTTTGGTCGTCGCTCTGGTCGTGATGAAGAGAAAAAGAAAGAAGCTGGAGCTTCCTCTGAATTCAAACCGCAATTTGTAAGTTGTTTCTATTCATCATTTTCTAGAGAGGAGCCGCTCGCCAGGCCCGCCAATAAATTTCTTTTGGTTAATAAATAATTTAACCACAAAGTTCGTTTCCGAAAAATAGTCGCTCCAAAGGCCAACTGTGAACCAACAACCGACAAATATCTCGCAGATTAGGTTGGTGGTATTGGAAAGATTATTTTTTGTCCCTTTAGCCAAATTAAGTTATCTGTTTGGACCTCTTGGTTTCTGATGTCGTTTGGCACAATTTTTTAGGGGTAGACTAATTATGTGTGGGTGGCTAAATTTCGATCTCTTATGAATAGTAATTCCTAGAAGCTCTTGGACTTTTACTGAAATGTTAATTGCTAATGGCTAATCGCTAATGGGTGAACCATACCAAATGACTGAACGATACCAAATGGGTGAACCACACTAAATGAGTTGCGAAAATCTTTTAGGCTGTCATATGCTACATAATCCTATGTTATATACGGGCCATAAAAGTATATCGAAAGTAGACACTAACCTATTAAGGATCTTTCTCCCTAATCATGGTCGCTTTAAAATGAGAGCATTGGCAAATTTTAACTTGTTGATCCAGAGCTGATTTGCAGTGTGTTGTGAATTGAATCAGGCGGCTTATTTTTGATGCTACTTCAGCTTGGTGTATGTGCAGTTTTTCTATCCGTAATTGAGTATTTCTGGTTCAAATACAGATCGCTCGTTGACACGTACCATGAAAACGTAGCCTTAAAGGTACTGCTTTGGGGGTATTTTCTAGCATTGTTATATTACCGGCGGATCGAATGGATTGGGACTAGCTATTGCCATGGAGCTTTCAAAAAGGGGGGCTCACATTACGATCGTTGCGAGAGATTCTCAAAAGTTATCGGAGGCTATTGATACCATTAAGGTAATCCATAACATGCATCCATATCTCCAGAATGTGGCGAAATATCCAGACGCTCAAAAGTTTTCTTTCATTAGTGCAAATGTGACCGATGCCAAAGCGGGTCAAGTTGCTTTTGAAAGTGCAAATTCATCGCCCGAAATTGGCCCTGTTGATTGGGTCTTCACCTGTGCAGGGGCTGCGATCCCTGGATTTTTCAAAGACCAAATAGCCAATGATTTTGAAAGGGGAATAGCGTTGAATTACCTCGGAACGCTTTATACCTTAAAGGTTGCTATATAAGGTCTTCACACCCATCTTTAGGCCGCTGTAAAGTGCTGGAAGGGAGCTAATGGCCATATTTCGAAAAAGAAAATTGTAATTATCAGCTCCACTCTGGCATTAACTGGGCTTGTTGGCTATTCCCAATATGTCCCATCCAAGTATGCTACCAAAGGTATCAAATGCTATTCACGGGGCTTTTCTGTCTTTTCATTTTGTTTTTCCGTTTTAAATTTTAGGTCTTGCAGAAGTGCTACGGCAAGAGCTAGCTCAAGATGGCGTTGAAGTGCACATCTATTTTGTATCTACTATTTTGAGCCCAGGATATGCGCAAGAACAGCTAACAAAGCCCGAAATAACAAAGGCAATTGAGGGATCAACTACGGGGGAGGAAGATGCTTCTCCCGAGAACAGGGCAAAAACGCTGCTACATGGCATAATCAATGAAAACAGGTTTATGATTGCTTCAGATTGGAGCACGTACGCTCTCATGCTTGCCTCTGCAGGAACTGCTCCCCGTCGGCTTTTTGGAGAACTGATCTTTGTGTCTCCTGTAGCCATGCTCTTTGTAGCCACCTGGCGCTATTATTGCGACTGGCTAATAACTCGAGCGTAGAATTTTGTTATCACGTAATAAGAAGCAATTTGAGAGCAATAGCATCGACATAAACGGATTTTATTCGTGCAGCATCCTGAGCTCAATGTTTGCCTCCTTTAGACACGACTTTACAAAGTCATCCATATAATAAGATTCAAAATACACCACCTCCGATATTCCGGCCTGAATGATCTTTTTCGTGCAGTAAATACATGGGCATGATGTGCAGTACAATGTCACGCCCTGATCATCGGCATTTAGCGCCGATGTCGTGTAAAGGGAAATTCTCTCTCTTCCAGCTTCAAAGATTGCATTTTCCTCGGCATGTAAACACAGGCAAGTGGAAAGAGCGGCGCCGCTTCCGGTGTTTTCGTTGCACCGTTTGCACCCACCTTCAGAGCAATTCCGGACTCCAGCCGGTGTTCCGTTGTATCCCGTTGAGATGATTCGATGAGACTTTCTTGAAACTAGAATAGCACCAACCCGTCGTTTCATGCAGTTAGATCGTTGCCCAACCAATTTTGCTATTTTCATAAAATAAGCATCCCACGAAGGCCGGGTATTTTTCCTCAGCCTGGATATGGATGATTCAAGCGCATCAAGTAAAACATCATCATTGGCTGGTGTAAGCGATTTGTCCATGCTAATAACCTGGTTGCAATAGCTAAATGTGTCGAATGCAAGATCTTCGCTTTCGATTTTTTCGGCTAGCTCAAAAGCCGTTGAATGGTCGAGCTCTGCGCTGGCGGATAACCTTACCAGATCAAGAAGAGACTGCACCTTGCCTTGAGTCAGAAAGCTTAAGAAATATCCGGGAGATACCTTGACACCTAGGCTGCAGTAAAACGGCCTTGTGGAAAAAGCGCCATATTCCACCTTTATATTTGAAAGATCATGAATAAAAACAAAGTTCTCGTGATAATTAACCGTTACAAAATTTAAGGCTTGTTGGAGAGAAAAAAATCGGGGTTTATTGCTCTCGCTTTTGGAGATAGATAGGGCATCAAGTTCGCTGTTGAAAATCTCCCCAGACTCCTGTGCGACTATTTTAATGGGCGTAAAGCCAAAGTGAGAACTTAGGAGCGATGCGATGCGTTGATTTCCAAATGTACAAGAACCAACAATGCCAACCAACATTACGAACTTTTTTAAATTAATTAAATTAACCGCATTAAGGGCTAAAGCGTCTGGTGTGCCATGTATTTCTGTTGCCTGCAAATGGCTTGTCATGTTCAGAGATGACATTTTCCCGATGTCTGGAAATGGTTTAGTGAAAAAGTAAAAGGCCAATAAAAGCAGTAGAAAGTGTAAATTCTTGAGCGTTCATTCAAGTGGGAATTTTGTTCGAAAATAAGCTGTCATGCTGGATTATTTTGCACGTGAAAGTCTTTGTCCAATCGAATGCTGTATTGAATGATTATACATGTGACCAAAAAATATACATATACCCGATTATTTGGCGTTCTTTCTTGCATGACTTATCGGCAGGACGATTAATTGTATCCAAAATGGTCAAAACCGGAACTAGCAATCTAACGCTAAGCACACCTCCTTTCCGAGCTGAAATATGGCGTAGGTCCGATGGCATTCAATATGTATTCAGGGCTAGTGAAGGGACCATAAATGAGTTGCGATTTTGGATTGATTGCTTCAAAGCTATTTTGGGTTGATTGCGAAATATGACGATTTCCTAATTTTGTTCTTTGGCCATCATTTGGCCTTTATAAAACCAATTGCAGATTGAAAATAATTTTATTTCAATTAATATGGCAAATAATGAGCTATATTGCGAGATTTGCCAAGTTCAATCTACCAACCTATCGGCACACTATGATCACATCCATAGTAGGCGGCATCAGAAAGCAACCGGAATTGTCCACAAAATAGAGCGATCTACCCTTGCGCAGGTGCTTGCCAAACTTGAGGAATTGAAGCAAGAGCATCTCGAAATTATGAGTGGAAATAATGGAGAGCCTGCTCACCAACACATATCGTTTACCGAAAGACTTGAACAAGAATCCAAGAACCGCCGAGAAGAACGGAAGCGGAAAAAAATGACAATTAAAGAGGATCCTGTCTTGGAACACGTAGAGCCTGGGATGCTTGATAGCGGTTTTGATTTCGGCTCGTTTTCAAGTAGCAAGCGCAATTGATGTCACAAAATGCCACACCCCATGTGCATTTATACGGTCTGCGTTGCGAGAAAATCATGGGCTTGAGACACTTAAATATGGAATGCTAAGGGCGCGCGTATCGGCGGGTTCTTTGAATTAATTACATTATACATTTTATACAAATCAATAAAAATAAATACCCTTAATTGGATGGCCGCTTAACTGAAGATGAAGAGGATGAAGAAGAGCCGGATTCGAATCCATCATTAGGCACATGTTTCGGAGGTACAGGCCCCCCTATTGAGGAATAATTATTAAAAATATGCTGTTGGGAAAATTGGGGCAAGTAATATGGCACAGGTGTTGTCGACTGTGGCGCAAAACCATATGGATGGAACTGTTGGGGGTGCGACATTTGCGGGGGTGACACATTGGATTGCATCTGATGAATTCCCTTTGGGACAAAGCCGTGAGAATACCCTTGGAAATTAGATGGTATCATATATCCTTGAGGCGCAGCAGAAACAGGTGGCCCATAAAAGGCATGCTGAGCAAACCCAGCCATCGGCACAGACGTGTGATATGGCATTGTCGGTTTTTGCGCATATGAATGCCCTCCACCAGCACTTGGCGCGATATATTGTGTAGGGCTAGGGTGGAACGAGGATTGGGCATGAGAATAGCTTGAATGTTTGGCCTGCGGTAACACAGCGGCAGAGGCAATGGCCCCTGGTTTTGCCCCGATCTTGGAATTGGCCATACGGCGAGACTCAAAAATACATTTCAAGTTTAAAAATGTGGAATAGTTGTATTCTGAATCATCGGATCTTGTGATCTTATTGGTAGCCCGGTCCAATATTTTGAACACATTTTCGGGTATGAAAGAATGTGGCGTTTGAAATTGATTTACATTGGATAGCAATAAGTGGTAAGGAATCAGTCTATTGATGGCGTCGTCATAGGATGCAAACGGGGTGTGGATGTCAGGATTCATGATAATCTCGACATGCGATTTGAAATACGAGTCGATCCTAGAACAAATATTACATGGATATAAGATACTTTGAGCAAACTAGCTTCATCCTATTGATGTCTGTCATTTGTGTTGAAGGCGTCTAGGGGAAATGTCGACATCAATGCGTACCTTGGGCAGTGCCTGCTGTGGAAAATATGCAGATCGCTCCTGCGGGGCATCCTTAACACCCAGGCCCCTTTGTGCTGGTAAATTTGCCTGGATCGATGGCTACGATAAATATTGTCATGCAACGTACGCTAAATTCGGTCTGGGCGATTGCTCTCTTTTTGGACGCAAAGCCACCAATCCCATGGATATTCATATCATCTGCAACGTGATTTGGCCGATTTGTACAGCCCGGAGCGCTAGCTGGCTGCAATGGGCCTTCACCAGCACCCCTTGGGGCGGTGCTATTCCCTGAAAATTTTGCACCATCACCAGATGGTGACGATGAGGACAAATACAGTGGGCAAATGGCATTGCTAGCACTAGAGTCAGATGCATTTTTATTTAGCGATGCATGAGTTTGATTTGTAAAAGGTGTTAAGGATGGTGTTGATGTAAAGTTGTCCCTCAAAGGCATGATATTCGATCCCGCAATTGACTTTCCAGAGAAACGATTGGTCAATGGTAAATCAATAGGCAACTTGTAGATTTAGATTTAATCAAACAACGATCAAATGGTGACTTTAAATTTTACGATTGCATCTTTTCATAATGAAAACAGCCACGGCCAAAATGAAAACGGCCATGGCCCTGGCCAAGCCTGGACCCTTTGGCCAATGTGCACAGCGCTGGATTTCCGCATTTGCCTGTTCAAATACTATAGCCATACAAAAGATCCCATTGGAGGATCACAACAGACAATCTCCACTCACCAAAGATGGAATAAAGGAGATGTGGGAGCACTCGAAGATGTACCTGGCCACGCAATTAAAGTACTACCCATTTCAAGTAATCGTAGGCTCCGATATGTAAAGAAAACACTCAAAAACTTTGATGTTCCCCAATTTTTGAAGCATTGTGAAAAGCTGTATCTTGATCTGAATGAGCAGCTATCTCGGTTTTCTCGCTCAATAGAGTAACTCTTTAGATCGCAATATGAAAACACCCGGTGCTATGTGACGCCAAGCTTTTTCTCTCTCATAAAGAGCGATTATAAGAAAGGTCCAAAGTATGTTTTTTACTGGAAGTTTGGCGGGTTTACCTGCCAATCGAGAATCGTAGCATTGGCGCCTCTCGAAATTCCAAACACTCCAAGCCCGGTAAATTACTTTCAAATTGCAGTTAGGTTTGAAAGTCGCCAGGTATAACACGTGCCAGCGGCAGTTTCTTACCATATTAGGGGATAGGCTCGATTCCTCAACCTCCTGCAGAAATAGTGCATATGGTCAATCCAAAAGAGTCTTTTTATAGTCTTTTCAGCGATGACTCTTCAATCAAAATGGAAAGCGTGGTCGAGTATTACGTTTTTGAGAAAAGTCAGGATGACCCCTATCATAATTGGAGGATTGCAGGAAAGATAGAGCCAGCCGCAAGCGCATAGTTAACATCCCATTTTATGCTATTTATTTATTCTTAAATAAAGAAAAATCCCAGTCATTTAGTCCCTGTTTTTTATGCTCAATCACCAGCTGCTTATAGCGGGCATAGCAATTCAAACAAATGTGGTGCATTCTCATTGGTTGGTTACAAATCTTACATTGGATTATATTTTTGACCGGCTTCAGCCACTGAAATTTGATGCGCTTCCTTCTACGCGATAAAGGGACCCTTTTTTTGGGCACAGCAAACAACATTTGATCCTTTAGCAACGTCCATAGACGCTTGAATTTGTCAAAAATCGAAGGAAGGACATCAAAAGTGGTTGGAGGTATCGGCCTCACAATGGAATGCCTATTTAAATCCATTGGTAGCGCATCGGAAAATTTAAACAATGAAGGACCCCCGCTGCAAATCAATGCCAAGGGATTAAAGGCCAGAGCTATTGGGAATTTTAAAGACAACGACATTCGCAAATAAATTTAATTTTCACTTGCCACTTTGCTAACCTTCCAATACCGGTATATTGCATCACTTGCTCCAATTAAACATTGCTTTGCAAATCGATACTGCATCGAATATTGCTTCATGTTTTCGTAGGAAACTCCAATTTGCTCCATGGAAAGGTCTGCCGCTTTTGATGCGAGAATTTCGGCTGCCTTTGTCGTTTTCAGAAACAATTCGAAAACAGCGCTCGAGCAAAACTGCGATCTATTGTTGACTGGTTGATGATTGGCAATTTACCTAGACTTTGATAGGTTTTTTGAAGGGTTTGCTCCCTGTTTAAACCCATCCGTGATGATGTCGTAGTTTTCACCGGCGCACCAGATGATCGCGGTGGGCGAAGCCTTCCTTTTGCCCGTATATACAAACGCGGGATACAAAGCCAAAGACAGCCTTTCAGAGACGTAACATATGATTTTGGGAAATTTTGGTTCCATGCGAGCATTATCACAGTCCACTCGGCACAAAGAGTCTTTAACAATCTTTTCTGATAGCTTGGGATTATCATTGTTATTGCAAACGATACAAATAATGTCATACATCATGGCTTCGTTAAATATGAGCGACAAAATGGATCCTTGAATCCCTACATAGTATAGGAACGGTACATACCAACGTAAAACGACAATGATAGCTTATCGCTACATGACATTGACTCTGTTTGGATCGAGTCGCCCCTGGCGGGCTTTCTTTTCAATTCGGTCGATAGATGCCCATTTTTGTGTGCAGCCTGGACATTTAGAACCGCCGCTCCACCTAAGAGTAGAAATTCAAAGCCTACAGGGGATGTGGGATATGAAGAGTGCAATTTTATATTCCTTTTTCCAAGAAAAAAGGCTTGTGTCGCCATTTTGGGAAACATATTCCGATGCTTGCGGGTCTTTTTCGCAAATTTGGACCTGCTTGATTAAGAACCTAGCGTGTAAAACAAACGAAATACAATTTAAAGGCTCTTTTGACAAGAATTTCTGCATGCGAGTCATGGATACGATGATGAAACGTACAAAGTTCAACCTGCTTGTTTTTTGGTCCATATTTTACTTTGGCATGCAGCTGTTTTTGATTGAGACACTTTGTCCCCGTCGCAAAAGACACAAGCCTCCAATCGACAATGTCACCATCGCTCTCATTGAGCATGTCCGACCTTCCCACGAGGATCCCGGCAAAGACTGAAAATTCGTCTCCGTTGATCTAACCCTAAGATTAGCACCTGGGCTCCTACATTGGGCTTTCCCCTGTTCGGGAGACCATCGTAAAAGTCAAGACAAACACTTTCAAAGATGTTGGCATATTTTGTATTTTGCGCCATGCAATTAGGAATATTAATTTTTTATTGGCCATGCTGCTGGATACCGAGTTTAAAGAATTGGATGCATTGCTAATGAATGTGGACCTCCCGGTTGAAAGCAATGGCGAAGCAACACAGAAGCCTGAAAGTATAAAGCACAGGGGCCCAAAAAAAGAGCCTCCGCATGCGGTGGTTGAAAGGTTAAACACGTTTTTTGAATCGATGTCGGAAAGTAACGATTTTGCATTTAATTGCTACGAGCCGTAGAAATGACAAAAGAAAGATGTCAGCTAAAAAAGCTAGAGGCCAAAATAATCGAACTGGAGGTATCACAAGCAAAATTAGACGTGATGGTTAACAACACAAAAAGTAATTGGACAGTGTTAACAAATAGCTAGGATGCATAACAGGCTCCTTAATTTGATGGTGGCCAAAAAACCTAGGCCTGAATATGAAAGCGATTGCATTGAATTAAAATCTTAAAAGTTTAAAAAACCAAAATGCAAAACTGTAATTTTCCAGGCTAATGAGTTTCCCTCACACATCGACATCGCCTTGGCTCAGTTCAAAGGTTGTCATATCAACTGCAGCGTTTGTTGGCATCCTTGCTGGCGGATATTTTTATTATAAAAAACACCACCCTTCCAAGTGTGACCAGCCATCTAGCAGCTCGTCTCGGTGTACCTTATTCGCCTGTGAAACGTTGACAGATTGCCTTAATGCAGCCTCGGTCAAGGTGAGTTCTTTGTTTAAACCGGGACAAAGAGAAGCAGTCCAGTGTGCATCATTGCATGAAACAGGTTCGCAAAAGTGCGATCTTGCCTTTGCAAAGGAGAAAAAGGTTTTGGGAAACAAATTCTTCTCGGAAGGGAAAATGGCCGAGGCCATCGACTGCTACTCGGAATCGATTTCGAATCTTCCAGATGGTTCCTATGAACTTTCTATATGCTACTGCAATAGAGCTGCATGCTATCTTTCACAGGGAAATTACCAAAAAGTCGTCGAGGACTGCACTGTGGCAATTAGATGTTCTCCCCTCTATTTAAAAGCTTACGAAAGACGTTCTCGTGCATATGAATCACTTGGTCAATTGGAAGATGCCTTGAGCGACCTTACAGCTTGCTGCGTGATCGATGGGTTTTCAAATCAATCTTTCCCACAGCGGCTGGAAAAGATCCTTCGCTCGCTATCGCACACCCTTGCAACTGAGTTGAGTCAAGTAAGTGATCCTTTCTAATGCCTTTAGAATAAAGCCCGCTCATTTCCCTCCAAATATGCGATTGATGAATTTTTCAAGGGGCTTCCCAGATGTATTTTTTCGCCTTTTATTTTAGTTGCGCCAGAAAAGAAAGATGCCGATTCATTGGTCGGATCTCTTAACCGAGCGAAGAAAATGATATCCGATGGCTGCTGTGTGGAGGCCTTCACTTTACTGACCGAAATTTCGGCATCCAAAGCCGCCGTTTCACCGGAAATGTGTGATGAAATCTCGTTTTATCTTTCGGCTTTACTTTTCCTAAAAGGATGTTTAGATGAGTCTCTTTTTTACTACAACAAAATATCTACCGATCGCCTTCCAATTGCGCATGTCATTAGATCGTCAATATTGCTTGAGCGCTCTCTGCTAGTCGAGGGCAAGGAGGAAATAGAAAAGGCAATTGCTACTGCAGCAATTGCAGGTGCCAACCCTTCAAACCAGACCCTTGCTTATCTTTACTACCATCTTGGTGAATGCGACGCAGCCCTTGGGAATGCACTGGCCTCCATTGCCGCATACAACAAAGCGATCAAAATAGCTCCGGGTGTTATCCAATTTTACATCCATAAATCACGCGCTTCAATCGCGACAGGAAACATCACGGATGCCGAAAGTGCCATTCAAGAGGCTCTTTCTAGATTTCCAGGAAACCCTGAAGTTTTGAATGCATATGGCGAGTTTTTAATTCTCAAGGCAACCTCTTCATCTCCCATGGAAATGCCAAACAATGCAAACATATTTGACGTTGCACAAAAGACGCTCACCGATGCGCTTTCGGTGTGTGCTGCACAAGGAAAAGAACCTATGCCATCGATTTTCTTAAACCTTGCAATATTGACGCTATACATTTCCAATGGCAATGCTGCTCCCTCTTCGGCAAATTCTGAGAACGAGCTTAAGGAACTTCGCCAGCAAGCCGTAGCTTTTCTTAGAAGGGCGATTGAAATCGACCCGCTTTATGATGCCGCTCATATCCAACTTGCCCATATTCTGATAGCAAACGGCGAAAATTCCGAAGCAATCGAGCACTTTGACAAGGCAATTGAATCGTGCAGATCATACCAAGACATTGCTCAAATACTTTCTCTGAAGCTGGCCAGTAAGGCCCAAATGCAAGCGTGCGCCGGAAATCCGGATCTCGAAGCGAAAATCAGGTAGTTGTTTTGGCTTTAACAAATAGATCGCTTATGGGGGCCGGAGGCGGCATGGCAATGTGAGTCAAGATACAATAACATTAAGAACAATAAACAATAACCCTAACAACAATCGCAATAACCCTAACAGCAATAAGGGGGTTAGGGTTATTTGATTAACTCCATTTTTGGTGCTTTTTCATTGACCACACACGAATTGGAGAAACATGACATGCCGATATCCTTTTATAAAATTTACTGCTGCTTGCAATTCTGATTTGCAGACTGGTGCGAGCGGGCTCCACCGATACGGCGCGAATACAGCCGCTCTTCATCGTCGTCGTCCTCAGCAGCGTCAGAAAGATTATCATCGCCCTCCTCGTTGTAGTCGCTCATATCTTCTTCATCGTCGAATGGAGCCGTCTCGTCATCGGCAATACCCAAATACCAGTTGACGGCATCCGGAATGATCTTGCTGCGAATAACGTCACCGATCTCAAGATGGATGGCAACTTCGTCGCTAACCTCGCCGTCATCATCCTCATCATCAGACGTAGCTTCGTCCTTATCGCCGCCCTTTGAGGAGATTTTGCAAGGCGCATCAAAAAACAAGAAAAAGGAATTTACTCGCTCCTCTCTTTCAACTACACGCGTAATGTTCTTTGTCTTATGGCGCTGGGTTCTTTTGACCATCTTCACGGTAAGGTTTGATCCAGGCAACCAATCAATGGTGGTGCCTTCCATTCGATCAAATCTATAAAGCTCCTCGTGATTACTAGAAGAGTCAGCATCACACGCAGAATCGCAACAGGAATCTTTCTCGTCGTCATCGCAGCATTTTGTGAAATAGAAGGTCTTCGTCAAAATGGCGTTGGTGAAAAATGTATTTTTGTTGAAGAAAAATTCAAGTTTAAACGAGTGGTTATCTTCCAAACGAGTGTATTGGATATCGTTAAGGAAAGAAAGAGCGGGCTCGTCTGTGTCCGTAATCATCTCACTGACCATATAGTTATTTTTAAGCGCGGTAAGCCAAAAGGAGGATACACCCTAAAAATTACATGTTGCAAATACCTCTTCACATGCGGAGCCCTTGACAATGGTGGCACGCTCTTCATATAGGGGCGCAAATTTGGCCTCATATTCGACTTCAAGCTCAAGAACCTTCTTATTAAATTCGGCCTGCAGGACATTATGCTTGTCCTGCACCGTAAGTAGGCTTTTAACTTGGGGGCGAAGATTGGAAGGGACCTCCTTCATGCCCATTTCCTCCAAGCTCTAGGAGGAGATGAAAGGGAAACACATACTTCAAGGGTAGTGGCGTGTGTCATTAAATTAGTTAAAATGCTGCAATGCGATTTTGAATTAAATTTTTTTTAAAATTTTCCAAATGCCACCGAAAAATGTTAATTCCGCCTCCCCTTTGCCATGGGAAGTTGAAGAGGATCTTACGGCCACCATCCGCCACATTAACAACTCGATATCGCTTCTTGTTGATATATCGAAACAATATACATCGTCTCCAAATGATATCGGCTCATTAATTGGAGAAATGTAAGCTTAAGATCTAAATCCTGAATTTAGGAATGCCTACACCTCGCTGTTAACGGAGATGCACAGGAATATCCAGGACTCTTCACTCGAGTTTCCGGAAGCAGAGATTCCTGGCTTTATTATTCAAGCATTGGAAGAATCTGTAAACCTGGATATCCCCTCCTATAATGTCTCCAGAGACCTCATGCTTCAGTTGGAGCAATTTGAGGCAAAAGTATCGACCTTCCATCGGTATGGGCAATTGCTGCAAAGTCATGTAAATAACAATAAAAGATCCAACTAAAAAATCTACTTTTATTCCCGTCCATATGTCGAGTGGGGATACAAGTCATCCCATGTGGTCCTATCTCGAAAACGAGCACTTTTTGATGGTCGCATGGTAAATGCAGAATTTCCATCTTGCCTTGAAGGAGAATTTCTATCCTTTTCCCTAGAGGAATACTTATCGGTCGCACTATTCCTCATATCCAAATTCCGGTCAGACTCATTTTTGGACCACCTCCTGGAAGATTTGCCATGATCTTGGCCCCTGTTGCGATAGCTCATATCACGATGCTCTTGGTCCCTGTTGCGATAGCTTGCATCACGATTCCCTCGGTCCCTGTTGTGATAGCTCGCATCACGATGCTCTTGGTCCCTGTTGCGATAGCTAGTATGACGATTCTGTTCTTTTTCGGAATAATATCTACTAGGATCCTTTTGCCTCGAAGATGAAGATGTTTCCCAGGCGGTCCTGCTAGATTTATGGGGCTCTCGGGATTCGTTTGTAGATATCCTTATTTCTGGACTGAGCGATCTTTCAAATCCTGAACGTCTTGAAGTCGGATTTTCTTGCTCTTTGGTGCTTTTCCCTTGATTCTCAAACAAACCAAGCGTCGAGTTAATAAGCGACGGTGGTAAATTAGATGTAGATGTCAATGGGTTTCCAAATCCATACAGTAGCGCACTTGCCATCATTACCTTTTCCTTCTCTCGTAAAAGTTGTTGCTCTTCTTTGACGCAAGATGCAGAAGAGGAAAGGGACGCCTTAATGGGCATGTCTGTACGCTCCTCTTTAGGCTTCTGAAACCAGCCCACATCTTTTCCGACCTGCCATCTGCCAACGGGCGCCTTGATTGAATTGCCCAAGTAGCAAATGCGATTTCGATCTTCCTTTACGGTTTCCCATGAAAATTGGTCATACCCCCCGCGAGACCCTCCTCTTGCTTCTTCCTGCATGGTTTTAAAAAAATTAAATTAATAATTTATTTGGAAGCTACAATAGAAAATCAATTTATCGAGGGGATCCATTGATGGTCCTTCTTGGACTTCCATGCCTTGAGGATTTTCTTTGTGTTGCTGATTTTATCGCTTTTTTTTGAAATCGCATTTGATCGGTTGGAATCGGATCTTTTTTCTACCACCGGATTAAGGACGATTCCCTCCATCGGGCTCTCGCGGACCAATGAGGATGTTTTAGAGAGAGATAGAAGATTGCTGGATAGCTTTTTCAATCGGGCATCATGTACGGCATTCATAATGTTCTTTCTGAGCTCCCTCTTATTTTGTTGCATCTGCTTTGATCTCAACCCCTTGGCCATGATAAGATGATGGAATATAAACAAAATATTTTTTTTCTAATTTACGGCTAGGGTTAGGGTGTTTTAATTTACGGTTAATTTTATTAATTAAGATAAATTTGCTTCACATCAGAGGTACCAAAGGGCTCAGTGCAGATGGGACACTTTCTTTGTCTGGTCTCAATACGTGCATCGATGCACTCTTTACACAGGACATGCATACAGCGACAAAGAACATGTGTCCTTTCCCTACGTAGACATATTGGGCACTTTACAAGATCCTAATGGATATATATATTCCGCTAGTTGATACCTGATAATACTTGAGCTCATCCAAGAGCTTTGCATCCTCGGAAATTATATTTGTATGTCCCTTTGACATAAAAATATCAAATCTTTTACGCAAGGACTGATATTCTTCCTCCATTCTAGCTTTTTCTCCGGAAAATCTTTTTGAAACCGTTTTGGCCTCAACGAGCTCGTTACGCATCTAAAATAAACGTCGCCAACCCACACACCATACCTCATCTAAAGATCTTGCTGCTTGATCAAATTTTGCTTGGATTTCCGCTTGCTGTCGTGAACATTCGCTCAATTTTCGCTTGTAGTAATCCGACATATTCTGCTTTTGGGATAGATCTTTTTCCACATTTGCCAGCTTTGTTGAGAGGGACCAAACTTTCTCCTTTAAGCCGCTTAGTTGCCCTGCCGTTGAGAGCTCCCAATTGTTTAGCTCTGGCGGCCTAGCAACATTGGCCAACTCGCGCTCTTTTTCTTTAAACAGAGCATCAAGCTTGCTTTTCTCTGCATGGAGCCTCACAATTACTTCCTCCTTTGTGGATAATTGCTTTAAAAGATTCTCATTATTTTCGATGGCATCATTAAAAGCCTCTGCTGTCGCTTCTAGCTCTTGAGCAAGAAGGGCCTCATCTGGCGATAAATTTCCAGCCAAGCTTGCACAGGAAGAGATTCGTTTCTAGTGTAAATGTTTGCACGAAACGGCACTTACCTTTAAAATTTGGATTGTATTTTCAAGATCTTGGTTGATTTGGGACACTGAGGTGAATTTCTTGTGCAAATCGTCTTGAGCAACGTAGGAAGAATCTCTTTCCGAAATGGCGTCTTTCAAACGGGCAAGAAGAGATCTTCGTTCGTCTTCAAAGCCCTGCTCCATATTACGCAAGGACTCGTTATTGAGGGAAATCTCGTCCCTAATTTTAGCGTGCAACCCATCGGACTCGCGAACGAGCCTTTCAACTTGGGCCTTGAGGAGATCCTTTTCCCCCTTCATAAGTTCAAATTGATGTGAATAGTTTAAAAGCGGATTGAGATCAGAAGGCAAACCCTCATGCTACAGGTTAGAAGCGATCAAGAGACATTACCTTGTGTCTATATTCATCGTATTCTGCTTTGAATCGTAAAAGATCTGCAGTTAGAGACTGTAATTCTTTGTCTCGAGAGGAAATTGAATTCTTCAGTGCATCAATCTCTGCCTGAAGAAGGGATATTTGAACCTCCTGCTTTTCAACAAGCTTCGAGTTTTCATCAAATTTATCTTCCTTTTGAGAAACTTCGAGTTTCTCACTAG
>NW_013546144.1:0-22502 GCF_000760515.2 Mitosporidium daphniae
GTTCATTCAGATCGGTTAATGGATTTAACGCAGAAGCCAGTCCACCGTCTGGTCCGGTCCCTAGTTCCCCATCTGATTCAGCTAGTAGCTCCCAATCTACCCATTTAGTTAAATACACACCAAATAGAAGATCTTCTCGCAGCAGGAGAAAGAGTGAATCCATAAAACCTCAGGATACTCCGTCAATTCAGAAAAGGGATAGTTTAAAAAAAAGGTCAGACGAAGGTAAAGTTGAGCGGACAAAATCATCTGATGCAGCTAAAAAAGAAAGTCCACGCTCCACGGTCAACTCTCCATCGCCTCCCCCGCGCGGGAAAAGAAGGAGCATGTACCTTTTGCGTGGAGAATGATTCAAAATTCCCCTCAACGCCATTTGGGATGTCAAAGTAAATTTTCAATTTTTAAATCCCCCACAACGAACCAATTCATGTTTCATTTCAAACATAAACACACTATTCAACCCAAGGAGAACACTGTGCCCCTTTATGGCCTTTCGTTTTATCCATCTTCAATAACTTCCTCCACCATAGCGCCTACTGATCCGCATCAGTTGCATATGTTTGCCGTAGTTGGGGGCCAAAGGGTATTTCATTAGTGCATATGGCGTAGATTAGTATCCTATTGGCCTCCCATTCCCAAGCGATGCGAATAGTCGCAAAAATTAAGATAGATCAGCCGGAGGTGTCATAATTTCTCTTTTCGTAGGAATCTCTGTATCGATCTGTGTTTTCTTTGAATGATCTCCAAAATCCCCTACTCGTGGTTGGCGGCGAATCTGGCTTGTTGCATGTAATTCAAATATCCGGCGCTGGAAACAATGCAATGAAGCTCATGGTATATGCTTTTGTAATTTTTTATCGAGTCATTGGTCGGGCACGGAGATGCCATAAACGACCTCTGTCGCCATCCCATCTTGCCGGACGTAATTTTCTCAGCATCGAAAGATAAGACATTAAGATGTTGGAATATCACCACGGGTCAACTGCTCGCTGTATTTGGGGGCCACGCTGGACACATCGATCAGGTTCTCACTTGCGTATGAATGTTGATGCTTTTTCAAGGATGCCAATGCGGAGGGGACCCTTTTGCTTTCTGGTGGGATGGATCGGTATGTTAAAATCTGGGACATCTCATTTATCTTATCTGAGCGTGGGAAACCCCATAGTACCCGGCGAGAGGAGTTTCCTCTCTTCTCCAACAACCAAATCCATGTTAGTTATGTCGATTGTGTCAAATGGCTTGGAGATATCTGCGTATCAAAAGGCATCTCAAAACACATCCGCTTCTGGCATCCAGATTCAGGGCCATGCGTGGAAGAGTGTGCAAAGCCCTCTAATGAATCTCGGAGGGAGCCTATGGGAAATTTATTCCACATACAAGCTTCCAAAATTATCGCATGTGAGAAAAGACCCTCGCCCATGACAATGGTTGCCAGTGCCACGCTTCCTAAAAGCAATACCCTTTGGTACATTCCTTTCTCAATTTCAGCATCTTTTCTTGTCGCAGGGACTGACAGCGGATCTGTTATTTTGTGGAAAATTCGAGATCTCATCACAAAGCGGCTTTTGTTTGAAGATCAAGATGAAAATGGGAGCTCTTCTTATGATGAGGAGCATGAGGAATTGGATGAAGAGGCTCCATCTACGATGCCAAATTTTGAGATCTATTTTCCCCAGGCTCCCTTGTCGTACTATGGCATCCCAGATGAAGACCAACATTTTGCCAACGAGAAAAGACTGATTGACAAGCTTATCGAAAATTCACCACCCAAACCGTCGTTAAGATATATTAGGCCATACAAATACTCGCCCAGCATTGAGCCGCAGATACTGATGCCTTTTTCAAAGCCTTTCCCCGTCAGAGGCGTACATATGAGCCCAGATGAAAGGTATGCCTCCACTTTCAATTGTAGCTTTCTTGTCGCTATCTATCATGATGGAAGTATTATCCAATGGTGCTCTTCAGAAACACGCTAGCCATCTGCAGCTTTCATACCCAAAAGATCGGCACACCAGCGATTATTTTCCGCTGAGCCTTCTGTATTTATGTTGGAGCGCGTAATAATTTCAGGTCTTTTGACGGTTTATTTAATAAATTGAATTGCTTTAAAATTCACGGCAATTGAAATTTTATTTTCGTTTAATGGCTCAACTGCAGGCCCCTATTGATCTGGTGAGCTTGGCCTTGGACGAATATGTCCTGGTAAAGTGCAAGTCTAATAGAGAAATTTCGGGCCGTCTTCACGTAACTATATGCACGGTAATGATAGGGCTTCGACCAACATATGAATCTCATACTTGCCGACGTCACAGAGACGCTTACATATTTAGAGACCAATCCAGAGACATTGGAGGACACCATCAAAGTGAAAATACCACTTTTAACCATGCGTAGATCATCAGCAGAGCTTTTGAGATGTTGTTTGTCAGGGGCGACGCTGTGATTTTAATTTCGCCCACCCAATAATAAAATTTTAAATTTTCATCGACGATGAAAAGAGTTTCCACCCCAACTGGCGATGACGATGCCGATGCCGATGATGACCTTTTTACCTCCCTCTTCATGTCAAGAAGTGCATTTGCAGTAAAACGGCCAAAGAGACCTTCTGAGCAGGATCAAGCTTTCCAGTTACCTCTACCACAGGTCCTCCCTTTCGATATTGAAACCGACCCAGAAAGTAGTGACGTGGAGATCGTTTGCCGACACGTAGAAAACTGTGGCCGTATTAAGGAGAATTCCTTATCATCCACCTCATCAGATGCTTCGATGCCGCTGGAAACGCCCACTTACTCAAATAACTTACCCATATCGGATCCGCAACCCTTGCCCGATCGATCGGAGATTTCCTCTGCATTGACGATGAATGTACTTGTGAAAATATTTCCTTCCCAGAGGCGTGTTTCGGAGGGATATCGCGTCTATGGTCCTTTTTCCTCAGTATCGATTTCTTTTAATTATTAGGAATCGACTGTTGAGGCTCTTCCCGCGCCGCCCGCCAACAGTTTCTACATTTTTGATGGAATTCGGATAGTTTCTTGCACTAGGCTAGCCTCAATTCTTCCACTTTTTTCATCAGAACATGGGCCTGATCGAATAACGATCGAGTTATTTAACGTTGAGTCAGAACCGGAGTCATGGGACGAGTATTCTCGCACCATTCGTTGTCTGACCTCAGAATCTGAATCAATATTCAAAAAATGGGATCACCTCAAATTCACCAAGGAGCAAAACAAAAGCCCTATCATCATTAGGGACATTTTACCTGAAAAGGAGACACTTGAAGACATTTTCACGCGGGACTCTTATCCTCTTCCACAGCTTTTCAGATTTGATGGCGATGCTTTGGATCGTGGAACATTGATCTCAACATTAGGGCTCGAGGATGGCGATTCTGTTGAAATTATCTATTGATAGCTCGACCGTTGAGGCAAGTTTAATTGATTTATTTGCCATTGCATCATGTCGAATTTGCGCCCAAGAAAGTTTGGAAATTAACCCCGTATTTTTGCATGCTCTATGCAAGGTTTTGGCTGCGTTCTGCAAGAACAGTCGATATCCTTTCGAAGACCAGAAAATACTTGGAAACGCATCTGTCAAGGCACACGGACTCCCCTTTGCTTAGCTCTGGGCCTGTTGATTCTTTGTAAGTGGAAGCACCGGCAGCTAGGCATTTTGATTTGCACTGAGCCACCATTCGCATGTAGAGCATATCCATGATTTCAACTTGGCCCTTGAGTGCATTGAAGGCGTCGCTCATTGGAAAATTAAATTAAAATGTTGACCAATTTACCAATTTTTTGGTGCCACTTTCAAATCGAAGACCAATGTCGTATTACTCTTCAATTTACTTAAAGCTTGCAGAAACATTCGACAAACTTGCATCCAGCCCTGAGAGACTAAAGAGCCAGTGTGCTGCAATTTCGATTGAGCAACTAGATGATATCCTTGTGCTTTTAAAAAAGGCAACATATCCACCCGCTTCTAAAGACCTGGGCGGCTCTGCTCATCCCAAATGTCCTGGTCTATTTGACCCATCCGATTCCAAGTTTATTTTCTCTGAAGTAAAGAACAATGTAGATCAGGAAATTGTAGGAGCCAATGCAGATGGTGGTAATCAGGCCCTCGAGGTTTTCACAAAAGACAAAGATCCTATTTCTAACGTTGTTGAACCTATGGAGGAGTGTGTTGGTAATGTTACACCTGCACCTATGGAGACGTCTCTTGATAATGTCTCACATGCAGCTATGGAGGAGTCTCTTGATAATGTCACATCTGCGCCTATGGATCTTAATACTGAGAAAAGCAACAAGTCCCAGCTTGGGGCCCCTTTTTATACGCTTCCAACGCAAAGCTTGGCCTCCAAACCACTTCCGACATATGATTTCGGTTACATAGACAGCTTGGGAGCCAGAACAACATCGACATCATCTCATGAATGCACAGGCCTCCCTATTTATCTATTTTAAGATATTCACTTGTACAGATTGTGAATCATCTATGCCACCAAAATCCAATAAAACTTGGTTACTTTATTTGGGCCTGCATACAAATTCCTTTTCGAACGCCAAAATCGTTGTATTAGCTACCTCTTCAAGGGTGGGGCATCTGGAGCCTGTAGGAAGCTGTTCTTTGATAGAGGTAGCGTCCCATGTGATTCCTTTTTCAGAAAGTGGGCTGCCACAAGGTGGGAACCGCGTATACCAGGATAGATCGGTGGACACATTTATGGAAAATCCATGGGAAGTCACCCATCGCGTGGTCGAAAATCCGATCGAGGAGATCTTTTGATTTCCATTGACCCACACACCAACTCTTTGCGAGGGGACACTCGACCCCTCAAAGGGGAGGGTCGAATCTATTCCGAAAGAAAGACACACACTACAGATGACCCGATGGAGCATTGACACATATTTGTGAAGTGAGTTGATGTTAAGCATGTTCAGATCTAATATTGGATAGGCTACTAGCTGTCCAGGCCCATGGAACGTCATTTGACCACCTCTTGATGTCTATATGCGATGAAAATCAATCGAAGCACTTGCCTCTATGAACTCTGCTCCCGCATGTTCCACGGTCGCTTTTAGATTGGTATATGCGGGGCGGTTTTCGGGCAATATGGCTGCATAATGCTCCCTCCGCCCTACAGTTATAGTTGGATGGGTGAGCTCAAACAAAAGAAGCTCGCCGACTCGATGCCTACGTGCGAGAACTGATCGCAAAACTTCGTTCTGGATTTGATCTATTGCCCTGTACGATGGCACCCTTCCCAAGAACCTAGCTTTGACAGATGATGGATTCATCTTGTGGGACGTTGTTTTACAAAAATTAGCTAATTACTGCAAAATATTTGGATTCTTTATAAGAATTAAAAACAAAAGGGGCCACACAGAGCTACTTGGAGGGTGTGTTTGGGTTCATCTAAAATAAAATGGGTCAATTGCCGAAATCTTACTCTGACACGTCCCCCGACAGTTGCAACCTGAGCTACAAAGCGTCTGTTGTAGAGCATTCTCTTTTTGGCACGACCGGTGAGCTTTTTCTTTTTCTCTTGCTTCTCAACCTTGGGTGTCTGATTTTTGACTTTTCCCGAATGGGCTAACGAACCGTGTTTTCTTCCCTATAAAGTAAGCATCGGACGCGAGCATAACAAGGGCGAAGAAATAGATAAGAATCGAGCCATAGCATGCTTTTGTGAGCATGCGCGAGCGTAGAAAAGGATGGATGGAATTTGATAACAAGAGGGTATCGGTTGGGCCTTACCATTAAATGTCAAAGAGAATATTTAAATTCAACTTTTAAATTTCGCAAATTTTTTCACCTGCCGCCATCAAACTTTATCTACAATCCGCAATAGAAATTGATGTCCATGTGGCCTTTGCATGATCAATGCACACGCATTCACGCCATAATTTGGGATATAGAAACAAATAGCGCTCAAAAGAAATATGTTCTATTCGACCGACTTTCTTTTTTCAAAGAAAAACGAAGGATTATCCATCATATGGTACTTGCCCGTGGTTTGCATAACTAGCTAGGCTGGCTGGGACACTTGGATCAAGAAATTTTGCCAAGAAATTGGCCAAAAAAGACTTTACAAAAATCAATTTGGTCGAGACGTGTGAATATCTCCAAAATCCGCCTCAACCTCTCGCCTTAAGATTATCATCCAACCTTCTGTTGGGAATAATTAAGATTTACGACCAACAGATGCATATTTTTTTTGGTATGGCGTGCTAACTTATCGTAGCTGATATCCAGCAATTCTGGAGTAGGATTAATATCTCTTTACCGGCTTCTTCTGTACGGCAACGGGATTCTGCACAAGCTTCTAAAAGCAAGAGGGACAAAATAACGATCCCACCTGTTGCGCCCCCCTCATCCCCTTTTTTAGACATTTTATTTGCCCCTACCACCGAGGTATCTTAGTGGCATGTATCGATGTAGTTTGATCTTTTTCTTGGCAATGAGCCTTGGCAGCCGAGCACGCATTTATCTCCAGAAGCCTTTAGACAAAACTCGCTACTAAATTCATTTAGCAGTGACAAGGATTTTTCGAAATATTTATTGCCAAGCTCATCAAGTGGCGGGGAATCGCCGCTTTCTTGTATCCGGCACCCAAATAAGCACAACTCGTCCTCTAGCAGCTTCCTTAATTTTGAGGACTTTAACATGTATTTATGGAAGCCAGTCAACTCATCTATTAGATCGTCTTTTGACTTTACAGAGGCAGATAAAGATTTGCCAGAGGTTTTCGATCCAAATGAAATTGTTTCCCAGTCGCCGACTTTTAAGGACCGCCTTCCTGATTTGCCAGTGGGACCTTTGCAAATTTCGTCCATCTTTACAGATCTCTCCGATTTCATTTCTGATCGCCATACGGCAGCTCCAGGTCAAAAGAAGCGAAAATCTCTATCACCGACTTCAAAGCGAAAGTTGCTTTTTGATCCAGAAACAGAATTGACTGCCGATTACTTGTCTTCCCTTATTAAAGATTCCGAAGCGCTGATTTGCCCTCATAAAATTTCCACCGTAAACCATATCCTATAATGACTAGGAAATCGAAAATAAGATATTGCGGATGGATAGTTTTCAACTTGGCATTTGGAGCGCTGAATCTCCCTCGTCATATAATGTATTTTCATCGCTTGATGCCGATGACTGTCAGCGTTATGTTGATACCGCGAGTTCTCAAATACCCATAACCAGCGCCCAACACATGGATTTCGAGGCCTGTCTCATCCAAGATGGCTTTGAGCACACTGAAATTATTCCTGCTGATCGGCGACATTCGCCTAAAGCCTTTTTCGAGAATATCAACTCTCCTACATTGTTTTCAAGCATATTTCCTGTCGCCTGCACAGGAAAAAAAAGGGCATCCACCTCCTTCTTCGAGATGTTGAGTAACCCCTGCTTGTTTTCATCATAGTTTTCTTGTCTGCTGGCAAGCTAGGCTGCACACAGACACACCCGCTTGGTCCAATTACGATCATCCCAATTTAGCCATAAGTGCACTTGAAAATTGGGTTACGAAGTTAATTTTAATATATAAAACCGCGAGCCATTTCAATTGGATGGATGCCACTACTTTTCATTTGACGCTGCACAGCTGTAAATTCAAATTTTATTTCCATTTGGAAATGGTTTACGCTAATGGCTCTCCTAAACCCAACCAGCAACATACAAAGGAATTTTTACTGCAACTTTACAGTGTAATTGCGGGAAATTCAAACACGCTGAACATGGTTTCCTTGGAAAACTTTGGCGACATGCTTCCGCGCTCGTATTGGAAACTCATTCTTATCAGGTGTGGGTTGTTGGGTCAAATACATTCTTGGCCAAAAATTACCCCATTTTCTATTTTTGAGCCTGGTACAAAGGACCCGTGGATAGAATTTCTTTTCTCCCTAATCCAAAATGGCTCCCATCAAACGAAACTGGACATTTTCACTCCAGAATGCATTTCAACACTTCCGGTGTTTTCACAGTAAGGCTTGGATTTCTAATTGGAGATTACAAAATATCCTGACATCCACAGAGCACAAACACCAATCGAACAGTCTGAAGTATCCACAAATAGAATTGGATCAATCCATCGTTGGTGCTCGACGGTCACGAAATCGTTTGGGGATTAGCTCTTTATTAGATACGCGAACCTCTCAAATCCATAATTGCGAAAATGTAAGCTCAGCGCAACCAAAGGCTCTTTTTATTCCTCGACCAAAGGTGCCATCAAATCATCCAGACAGTGCTTTTACCGCTGATTTGGCAATACAAAAACCCTCCGTTAGAATTAATGCCAGAGATCCATCCTGGGCTGTAGATTTTCAATCTCCCCCTAGATTCCAAAATCACCAGTTGCCAAGCCCTGGTTCTCGCTTAGATTTGGAGAATTGCAGAATTTTAAATTTAGCTGAAAGACAAGCTGACAAAGCAATGAACATTGAAGTAAACAAGATCCAAAGACAAACAGCTCTTCAGAGGAGAGAACGTGCTCTCCACGCAAAACAGAAAAAAGGCTCCATAACAAAGGAAGCGATGATTTTGAAAGAAATTTCCTGCACAAAAGATGGCCTTGCACTTGCAAAAAGGGGAGACAAAATGGCTTCACTGAAGGCAACGATGGACGTCATCCAGAAGGAAATTTTATCGAAAAAGAAAAGATCCATTACTTTAATTTATGTGGACTTGAGGAACATTTCCCCGTGCGTCCATCAAGAGCTTATTTGTCCTTGTGACGAGATTCTCTCGCAAGAATTTCCTTCCAATTTTCTCACGAAATTTAACGAGAATGGATGTTCTCTGCCAGTTGTGGACGAAAAGCAGACTTTTTATGGCAATTCTTCCCCTATTAAGCATCTTTCTAATGACGAAGACGACGACGAAGAAATCGATAGTGTATATTCTTTATCTTCTAGCGAGGGTGACGGTGATGATGATTCGATCGACGAAAAACTGGATCGAGACGATGAGATATATGTTGAAAAGCCGGTTTTATCTCCAAAACTTAAAAGGAAACTGTCGCCCTCAAAATCGAAGACCAAAGTTTCAGAAGACATAGACAAAATCTTTGAAGGTTGCAATTTTGTTAGCTCCTCTTCTTCCCCTGCCACCGATCCCGGGGATAGTGAACGCCGCCGCCAACTTGTAGTTGACTTTTTTGAGGGAAAAAAGAGTAGCTTTTGAAATGTTAACTTTTAGTTCAAGTTACTGCGGAAAATAAGGACCTGTTTTTACCACAAACAGCTGGGATGGAAAGCCTCTACTTGGTCCTAGGTGAGAAACTTACAAAAGATTCTCTATTGCAGGATATAACTTTCTTGGAGCTGACTCTATTGGAATTGAACGTCTCAACGGGTCATTGGAAAAGGGTGAAGAGGCGTATTTTGTTACCCAACAACTGAGACATTTGGAGAAGAAATTTTCTTCACATAATTTAAATTTTAATTCCAATGAATCATCATGGCCTGAACGATGTCGTTTAAATTTAATTAAATTTAATTAAGCTTCAAACTCTCCAATGGGATATTTTATTTGTAGCTTTCGTAAAATTTACAAATGTCTTTGCCGCTGAATTTATCGGATACTAGAGGCAAACGGCAAAACATGAGCGGAACGCGTGAAAATAGCCCGGTCGATCCACAATTATTGAATATTCCAAGCAGATATTATCCATGCCCGATAATCTGTGATCCGATTTATCAGCCGGTCCCGTCACCCTCATATAGCCCATTATTTCCGGATTTTCAGTACGGGGATCAAATTTCGCTGAATTATCACCAGAACCAATTGGCTCCATGCCACCACTGCCATAATAACCATGTTGCGTCTCCTTATCTTTTTTCGAACCAACAATACCATCCTTCCTTTCAAAACCTGACCCTGGATCAGTTTGAGCTATTCAATACCCTTGGGACAGGAACCTTTGGCAGGGTATATCTTTGCCGGTTTAGACAGCCATTTTCACCCCCAATTTCACCGGCCGCAGATATGCTCTATTCGCCAAATGGCAGACAATGCTCGAGCTCCGAATATCGGTTTCAGCACCAAGTCATCACAGATTCTTCCTTCTTTGCGCTCAAAATGATGTCCAAACGGGAGGTTTTACGGCTGAAGCAGCTTGAGCATGTTTTTTCGGAAAAGACGATTCTTTTATCGTGCTCGCATCCTTTTATCATCCACTTGCATTCAACTTTTCAAAACCAAAAATATCTGTTCATGCTGTTGGAGTATGGCTCTGGCGGAGAGTTATTTTCATATTTAAAGAAATACGGCAGATTTTCTCTGCCGGTGACCCGCTTTTATGCCGCCGAGTTGGTCCTGGCGTTGGAATACCTGCACTCTCGAAACATTGTGTTTCGGGACTTGAAGCCAGAAAACCTTCTTCTAGATGCACTGGGACACATTAAGATCGCAGATTTTGGCTTTGCAAAAGCACTCTTCGAATCAATGTATGATTTGCTGACAAATTTTAATTGATTTTAGGACTTGGACCCTTTGTGGCACTCCCGAATATTTAGCACCTGAAATCATCCAGGGCCAGGGCCACTCAAAAGAGGTTGATTGGTGGGCCCTTGGAATTCTCATTTATGAGATGCTTGTGGGATTTCCCCCGTTCTACGATTCAAACCCATTTCAGATTTACGAAAAAATTTTGCTCGGAAACATTGCATTCCCGGAGTGGATTGATCTTGACACCAGGTTGTTTATTTCTCATCTTCTCAATGCAGACAGAAAAGAAAGATTGGGGTCTTCCCTCTCCACAGGAGGCTCAAACGATGTCAAAAAGCATCCCTGGTTTACGGGGGTCGATTGGAATGCTATCTATTGGCGGCGGATCCCACCGCCAATAAGGCCCGCTTTGAGCTTTCCAGGCGACTCTGCGAATTTTGAGCGGTATCCAGAAATTAGACCCGAACCTATACCTTCTTGGGAAGTAGATCCCTATCAACACCTTTTTGACGGATTTTAGATACTTTATCAGCTGAGAAAGGGGATATCTCAAGTTATGCTGCCATACTGCAATACATTGGCCTTTTTGGTGTTCCGATGGCACATTTGAAAATTAAATTTTTTTAAATTAATGGTGGCATTTGAAGGAAACAGATGCCTTCTTTCAAAAGAGGCCGTGTGGGATCATAATTCATGGGACAATGTTCCATGGTGCCCGGAACAGCTCCAGCAAGCAAAGAACATTGTTGCCGCTCACAAAGCCAACGGGGATTCTGCTAACTGCGACCCCTGGCTATCTTCCAAATGGGACAAGTTTTATACCAACAATTCACGAAACTTTTTCAAAGATCGAAACTGGTATGAACATGAGCTTTCTTCACTGTTTCAATCGCCGGGATCAGAGCCTTACCATATTCTTGAAATTGGCTGCGGTAGCGGAAGCTCGATCTTTCCCCTTTTATCGGGAACATGTAACTCTGTATTTATCGATGCGTGTGATTTTTCGCCCGTTGCTGTTGGTCTTGTACAGGTAAGGAAATCAGGTCAGCTAAGCATAGTCCGACGAGCGGTTTGATCCCAAAAGGTGCAATGTGTTTTGCCATGACATCTCTGATGCGTGTACGCCGCTCCCGATACAAAACGAGTCTGTCGATCTGGTCCTTATGGTGTTTGTGCTTTCTGCAATCCCAAGGAAACTCATGGAGGTTGCCATAGAAAAGGCGTTGAAGGTAACTACTAGGGGCCATGTTTTACCGGTAGACCTTGAAGCCTGGTGGTCGAATTTTCGTCAGGGATTATGGACTATACGATTTGGCGCAGCTGCGGATGCCATCGGGAAATTGGATTCAGGGACATCAATACAAACGAGGAGACAATACTCTTACGTACTTTTTTACCACAGATKAATTGTCCGATTTGGTTCTGAAAAATCCCAACTACCCCATGCAAATCCAGGAGGTCAAGGAGGACAGGCGTCTATTGGTGAACAGAAAGCGTCAGCTGCAAATGTATAGGGTATGGATTCAAGGGATATTTTATAAACTTTAAATTTTACGAATAACGGCTATTGACACCGATCGATGGTGGTCAGTAGCTTAGTGCTGGCCTTTCTCATTTCCATAAATAAGAGCTTTGACAATAATACAGTACTCCAGTACATCAACGAGGGGACTCTTTGTGCTTCTGGCTTTGCCTGAAGGGCCGAAAGAATTTGCCCAATTTTGACTTCAAATGGAGTATCCTAAGTGAGGGTGGGAGTAAGGAAATGAACACCATACCTGGGTCTGCAGGTTCATAACCTTTTCTCGCCACTTGTAAGCAAACTTTAATACAAGACTCTTCTCTAGTTGTTCCAGGGAAAAGTTAATCTACACAGTTAGCGTTGGGTGGGGCGTTTTAACTTGGAAATGGATCAATCCTTCTGCGGGGAAAATTTTCAACGAATCCGCAGGTGACAAAACCAAGGTCATTTTGCATGCATTTGCCAGTGCAGCCGTGGCAGAAATAAGCGACAATCCGCTTTCAATGATGCCGTTCATGCCGCTCAGCGAAAAAAGCCTAATTGCATCTTTTAATACAACGGGAGGTAAAAGCAAAATTTTAAAGATCATCAGCAGCATTTCGAGCTTTTCGGTGTCAATCATTGTCATTTTCAAAGAGCCTTTGCCCTCTGATATTGGAAAGAATGCATTTGAAAACGGTGCAAGGGCAAAAGATAAGATTTTAAAGACAATTTGAAATTCCTCAGCCGAATACAGCGATGCCTGAGGAAGATTTGAGGGCTCAATGATGCTTTTGATAAATGGAAGGTCCAACCGAGGATCACCATGAGCCCACGGAATCAGGGTTATTTTCCACGCGTGTAGAAGAACAATAAGCTCGTCTGAGGAGGAATAAATATTTACATACGATATCTGGACCATTAAAGGGGTAACAACAGCAAACCTTCGAAAGAGGCTCCAGAACCTCAATCCCAAACCGCTCCCATATGCTTGATAATAAAATCAAGCGCCCCAATGCCAAACCTACAGTTTTGATGACAGAGGGGGCAGGTAAAAGTGGTGACAGCTTCTTATCGGCGTCTTTGGTCGCCTCACTCAGCGCCTGGGGAGGGCAAGGCTTGATGATGTGTGGCAACAGAACAAGGCCCAATTCAATTCCAATTCCACCGCCGGCATCAGGAGCAAGGCAATATTGCGGCCAGTGGTTGTGGATTGCCCGAATAAGCTTTCCAAAAAAGCTATTCCATGACGAAGTAGGAGCTGGAGGGGAAGGAATACCAGGAGCATTTGCAGAGACGGAGGCTCTATTGTCCATACCGGGATCGAAGCCGTTTCGAAATATTTCGCATTCAAAAGGACGAACCTCCTGCAGTATTGGATGTGCCGATTTTAGATGCGGCCTGTAAAGCCCGGCATCTTGGAAAAAAACAGAGGCATTAAGACGGGGCAACGAACCTAAAGTAAAGGCGTGTCTAAATTGAGATGCTCAAAATGGCGTACTTGATGTTGGGTGTTTKGGAGATAATGAAAATGCAGTTTTGAAGCTTTTCGTTGAGTTCCGCATTCTCGATGATACAAATCCGTGCTAAAGAGATGATTTCAACAAGTGGGCTAAATCCACACACAAGCAGACGCAAGTACTAACGTAAGTAAGCAAGCCGGAATCCTCACTTTGATTGTGCTTATTATGGAAAGCCTTCTAGAGAAGTACCATTTTGTCAACCGAAGTACATGCGCCTTATCAAAGCAGTGGCCGTCAATTTCAAAAGTTGCAAACGATAAAAGATGCTGCGGAGATGGCCATCTCCACTTCAAAGCCGCCGCGTCTGGAATGATGGAAAGGGCAATTTTGGGGGTGGGGGTATATTCAGGCGGTATCATGTGGTCAATATACTCATTTGCATGCCAAAGTGGGAAAATAATTGTCGGGTTACTATGGCCTTTCCACGAGACTTCGATATGCACAAATCCAAGCGCGGAAAGCTCCAGCGCCAGTATGGAAAGATATGCCTGGGAACACCACTGAAATAGAATTCGAGACAAGCCTTCAAAAGATTCGGCGGAATAAGAGCCGCAAGGGAAAATTGATTTGTAACTGTTGTCGTTAATGCTCGGTGAAATCTAGCATGAAAAGAAAAAAACTACCATCACCAGAGGCGGCCCCAAAATATTAACAACAGTCTCCAGTTTGCAGTGGAGGCTTTTTGAGCTCTCCTTGCTGCCAGTTGGGATGGAAAACGAAAACGACGCGTCAAAAACGAAGGCGGTGCCTTCGTTTTTGGAAAGCTCAATGGAGCAGGGCGCAGTGTCGCCAGTAAAGTCCGAAAATGCTTTGTGCATCATTTTCTTTACCGAGATGAGGCGAATAAACGGGAAAAAATCGACCGGAGAAAACGAAAAGATCTCATTAGTAGACCGCTCCGAAGATGAACTAAACAACTCGAGAATCTGCTCAAATTGGACTGCAGATTTCAAGCAGTAGGGCCTAAAAGCTCATTTGGAAGCAGATTACCTTTTCGAAGTAATTACCTGCAAATTGACATGTAAAAATTGGGCAACAAACGTCACCTTTATCACGTAAGAATGGCTTGGAGAGATAAAAATATATACAGGATGTGGGGGTGGTTCATTAAGCAAACTTATCAACGGTAGCATGGTCTCTTTTGAGGGCCACAAAATATTTGGCGACCCCTCTTGTTTGTGGACCGAAATAAACGGATGCTGCAGGGTAGGCTCTTGCCTCAGCTCAAGTAAAGGGCCAAGCAGAAGGTCTGGATAGGTCTTCTGGAAATACCCGCTCCACAAGGCATATCGTTTCTAGTAAAAACAGCAAATATTCCACCATACTTTTGGTAACAAACAATAAATGGCCTTGTAAACATCGGAGGCGACATCGGAAAAGTTCTCGCTTTTGCTCGCACAAAAAAACGAATTCGTAGAACTTTCTGGCAGCAGAAGAAAATGCCCAGTGAAGGGGCAAACTTTGATGGCCACCGTGAGCAGATGATGATCCAAACGAGGGCCAAACTCAAAAAGAGTGCCCGAAATATAACTAGGCTCGCGTGTGCAATCGAGATCCCAGCAAACATTGGGAAGAAACGAACTTTGCTGCGTATCGCCGAGCAAATGTAGTTGGCGATATAGCGTGCTTAGCATGCTCTTGATACGAAAAGCTATCAATGAGCGGATAAAGAGCGGGGCAGACACATTCAGGTTCAACAATAAAGCGTCGATTTGAGGCAATTCGGAAGGAGCATCGCCCGGTTTGAAGCAATATTTGTACTGGCTTGATGATGGACCAAAAGTAAAAAGGAGGATCGACAACTCTTCAAAACTTGCATTGGCGTCAAGCAAAAAGGGGATGTACGACCTGTTTTTCTGTTTTTGAAAGAACGTCTGGTAATAATTAGACAATGAAATCCTTCTGCAGTGCAGCAAAAGATTGAGCAACGGCCCTCGCAGAACCTCAAGCGAGGATCCCGTATCTAGCAACGACTGCAGTAAAATAATCAATTCAAAGTAAATATACTCGTCTCCTTCTGATGAAGAGGTTGCCCCAAGAAAATCTTGCAAAATTCAATCAAAACCTCAAGGGTACCTTTAAGAGTGCCGCCCTCTGAATTGAGCTTTGACAAAAACTTGATGGAAAGTAATCTCCATTTCTCATCGGCACCTCTAAGAGTCAAGATGACCTCAAAATGTTAACATGTAACTTTGCACTTACCTCGAAGGTATCAAAAAAGTTTAAAAGAACGCACCCTTGATCGATGCCAATAATCTCATACGAGGGTACGGGCTTTTCTTCACCGCACAAAAGACAATAAAGCTTTTTTCTTATTCGCCCATTAACAATGCACAAAAATTTGTCCCTTTTCAGCGCAAAAGATTGGGAGAGCGGCTCATTCCATTTATCCTGTTTATCAGAAGGTGATTTCCAAATTACCAGTCCATTAATGGCATCCTGCGAAACATCTGTGGAGGGAAACCTACAATGATCACATCTGGATCGGCCTACCTATAGCCCTTCAAAGAAGCATGAACTATTGCCAATTTGTCGGCTGCATCTCTAAATATCAGGCCAAAGGATTGAAGCTCAATAATGACGGCCTATACAGGTTAATGGAGATCCATTGATCACTGTGGCGATGTTTATCTCGTTGGAGAATTTTGACCACCTGTACGTTGCCAGTAATGCTAAGAACAGCGTGCGAATGGAATGGAAATAGTGCAGCAACATTCTAACCCTGTCGCCAGCGGCCTGGTGGTGAAGCCTAAAAATAAACACAGCCAGCCTACGAGTCAAGGATCTGCTCAAGTTCCGTGTTTGCATAAAGAATACACCTGGCACTCAGGTCTTTTAAGGAAATGGTGGCATTTGCGTTTAAATTTATATTTTTCAGTCCCAATTTATGCAAAATTCGATGGGTTTGATCTTTAGGGACTACCGAATTGGAGGATTTAGAGTTGCAATAATATCTTTCATCTAGGAATCAGTTTCGGAGAATACCGTCGCCAACAACAGAGGGTGGTGGCGAGGGTGTTGATGAGCATGATGGGGGAGAGGGGAGCTGCGGTGGCAGGCTGATGGGGATTTTAATCGTCGTGGTGGGCATGTTAGGAGGGGCTCGCCGATTTTCATTCATAACAGATGGCAGGAACAATTACAAAATAAATTTAAAATAAAATTGTCAAGTAGCCATTTAATTTGGAATATTCTAGTAAATTCTAGCGATCAAATGTTATTTACCATCCAATTTTTCAATATCCACACTATTCTCATATGGGGAAGGACTACTATAAAATTTTGGGGATAACAAGAGGTGCCTCGCCTGAAGAGCTAAAGAAGGCATATAAAAAGGCAGCGCTAAAATACCACCCCGACAAAAACAAGGACCCCTCGGCGGAGGATATTTTCAGGGACATTGCCGAGGCATACGATGTTCTTAGTGATCCAGAAAAAAAAACCATATACGATGAATACGGAGAAGAAGGACTCAAGGGCGGAATTCCACAATCCTATGCATCCCAGGGCGGGTTTCCAGCCGGATCGACATTTCATTTTTCGGGATTTCCAGGCCGTCAACCAGGTGGAGGATATGCGTTTACCCAAGACCCGAGAGATATTTTTGCAAATTTGTTTGGAAACTCCTCGCCCTTTTTCAGTGGCGGCGCGGGTGGAGATGCTGATTTTGAAAGCTTCTTCAGCCAGGCAGGTGCAATGCCATCCTCCACACGAAGAGGTGCCTCCCAATCCTCCAGAAGGGGGCCCAGCCAGCAATCTGCAGCAGCCTCTTCGCCTCAACAGATAATACATAAAGTTGGTGTTTCTCTTGAAGATTTATTTGCTGGCGTCACGAAAAAGATGAAAATTAAGCGCCAAATTCAGAACCCTTCTACCAGAGCTGTCACATATGAGGAGAAGATAGTCTCCATTGATATCAAGCCGGGGTGGAAGGCTGGAACCAAAATAACCTTCCCAAAAGAGGGAGATCAGATTCCTGGAATGACCCCAAGTGATGTTGTGTTCACCATCGAGGAAAAGCCACACGCGCAATTTAAGAGGGAAGGAAACGACCTTCATCACACTGTAAAAATCTCTCTTTTACAGGCACTCACTGGCGCGATGATTAGTGTTCCAACAATCGAGGGGCAGCCCCTTGCAGTCAGATTGTCCCCAATTGTCAGGGCTGGAGATACCAAAACCCTTCAAGGATATGGAATGCCCATATCGAAAACGCCCGAGCAGAGAGGTGCCCTCATATTGAAGTTTGACGTTATTTTCCCCACCGCACTTACAGAAACACAAAAAGAAGCGCTTAAATCGATCCTTCCTCAATAAATAATTATTAGAGCACTGGAAATGTTTCTTAGGACCTTGCCGTTGCTACATCTTTTACTCGATTCTTTGAATAGCGCCGCCGTTTACGGATGTGTTGGGTTGGGTTGGGTTGGATTGGATTGGATCAAATGGCAGTTTTAATTAATAAATAAATACAAGAGTCGGGTAAATTATTTGGAAAGTGCTTGAATGGCAGTCTGAAAAGCGCATATTAGTTCTTGACTGGGCCTTTCTAGGGTGACCTGCTTGATTTTCTGGCCGTCGCATCTATGGATTTTTTTCATCATTTCTTTAAAGAAGCGGGCTTCTTGCGGAACAAGAAGGGTATGGGCAGTTCCAGAATTGCCTGCTCTTGCAGTTCGACCCACTCGATGAATGTACGTCCGGGGATGAGCGGCCGTGTCATAATTGATGACCAGATCGATCTGGAAAATATCAATTCCTCTAGCAAGACCATCGGAAGAAACAAGTCTATGTGTGAAAAGGGGCAAGGCTCTTACATTTTGATTTGGCCCTCTTCCAAGCATTTCATCACCTTTTTGCGCTCTTCGTTCCCACGCGACGAGGAAAGATAATCGATCAAAAGCGAAGAGTCCATCTGCTTTAGTAATCGATACAACCTATCGACAATTATCACTTAATACACCCTTACCTGTCTGTGGATTGAACCGACTTTGTGAATACAAGAATTTTAGCGGTCGAATTACGCCGAAGCAAGGAGAGAAAATAAATGGGTTTGTATTCTGCCAAGACTACAGAAAAGTGTTCCTGCAGAGCCAGTGGGGTCTGGAACTTTAGAACGGACTCCAATGCGCAAAGTTCGGAAGAAAAAGCGCCTCGAGGCTCAGATGCTATTGAAGAGCTTTCCGTAGCCACACACGCGGACTGATTTTGAGCCGAAATAAAAGAGCCATTCGGATTGTCTAAATTTGCTTCGCCATTTTTGTGCGCTGCGGTCAGATGTCCTCCTGGAATTAGAGTTACAATCTCCAAGTTTTCAAGCCTCAATTGAGAAAGCTTGAGCGGGTTTTTGGTGATGGTTGCCGAAAATAAAAGTTTAACGGCCCGTTGCTGCTCAAAATGAAAATTTTCATTTGCAGTTAATTTCTTGAGAAAAGGCTCCAATTCGGCATGCGGCTTCCATCGCTTTTGGCAATCAGACATGGAGTTTAGAACGGGATTGATCCAATCTTGGAACTGGATGCCATCTACAATGCGATCAACTTCATCCAGAATAAGGAATTGCAAGTTAGAAAGATGGAATCCAGGCGTCACATTGAGATGATCCACCAGTCGTCCTGGGGTCGAGATAAGGATGTCAACGGGCTGGAAAAGCGAATCCGGCCCCATTTTTCCATCATCGCCACCATACGAAATTGCTCTCTGCTCTTCGCAGAACTTTGATGACGAATTTGATCCGCCAGTGACAACAATTGTTCTCAAATCAGAACCTTTGGTAAGCAAAACCGCAATTTTGTATATTTGCATCGCCAAATCACGCGTTGGCGCAATAATCAATGCACGGAGTGCCGGAACAATGCGCGAAGAAAGCATCGTCATTATTGGGATGAGATAGGTCAACGTTTTTCCAGAGCCCGTTGGCGCATTGACGATAAAATCGTTATTCCTGGCCATGATCATGGGTATCAGATGGGCTTGTACAGGTAGCCAATGCCTAAAAGATAGGTGCGAGAGATTTTCTATAAGCCAGGGTGGAAGCTTGTTTGGATTGTCGCCAGCGATGAGATGCTCTTGCGAAATAAAATCGGCCTCCTGGATGACGATGGAGTGCATTGGGTATTTTTTTGAAATTAAATGTTTTTACATTTAAATTAAAGCATGCAACGTCATTTGTGTCTTTGGTAATCAGAAAGGCATCAGTGGTGGTGCCCTTTTGTTTTATTTAGGAAAACACGGCGAAATTTTAGACTTGCGTCTTCGTTAACCGTTCATCACTGAGATCGTTTGTATCCGTTGTATCGATTTTATGGACGTTGAGCAGATTTCAAATCAAGCCTTACCACTTTCCGCAATGAAGGAGACGAAAACTACAGTGCCGGGTTGGATTAGCTTTGTCTCTGGCGGCGTGGGCGGTATCTGTCTCGTCCTTGTTGGACATCCATTCGACTTGGTAAAGGTCCGTCTTCAGGCCGGAATCCATCAATATGGATCGATGGGAAATGCATTTAACAGTATTGTCACAAAAGACGGCATTCTGGGTCTCTACCGCGGAATGTTAGCCCCGATCATTGGAGTTACTCCTATTTTCGCAGTAAGCTTTTGGGGATATGCATTTGGAATGAAAATGGTAACCAGCTTTAATGGAGATCCGCAGACCAAGCCCACATTGGGTCAGATATCCCTTGCTGGGGCCTTTTCAGCCCTTCCAACGACAGCTTTAATGGTGCCGTTTGAACGGTTGAAAGTTATGGCACAGATACAGGAAGGAACCGCATACAAAGGGCCTGGCTCTATTTTGATATCAATGCTCAGGACCAAAGGAGTTGGTAACAGTCTCAAAATGCTGTACAGAGGAACCATGGCAACGCTGGCGAGAGATGCACCTGGAAGTGTAGCCTATTTTGCGACTTATGAGATATTGAAAAAAAAGCTGTCATCGTCATCGTCGTCGTCCTCATCATCCCTTCCCGTTGCTTCAATACTTGTTGCTGGCGGTCTTGCTGGGATGGCCAACTGGCTTGTAGCAATACCTGCAGATGTGATTAAAAGTCGAATCCAAGCTGGATCTGAGGAGTCTGGGACCCAACTATTAAAAGGCATGCTGCAAAAGGAGGGTCCCAGAGCCTTGTTTAAGGGCCTTGGACCGGCCCTTTTGAGAGCATTCCCAGCAAACGCAGCATGCTTTGCTGGTGTTGAGATATCCACCTCGATGTTTAAAAAGATTGCTTTGGAAAATTAATAAACTTTGACAGTGGTTTAGTCTCGGGAAGTATAAACTCGATCGCTGCAAACTTTGTATCAAAGCCGGCTTTTCAGCCAGTCAATTGAAATCGATGTAGTTTCAAATCACCATGTTGCCTAGTGTTTTAACGCTGGCACCCATGCATGTGCCCTGTGGCTACTTTCTAACTCATTTTATTTTATATGCCGTATCTGGTGAAATGAAAACCCGAGTACAATAAAAACCTAGCCCCATATGATGCGAATATTTCTTGGAGAAGTTTTCCCTTGCCTTGTTCTATCGTACTTTAATTTGATTAAGCTTCTTTTGAGCTTATTGGGGGGTTTTGTCTAGTTGGCACGTCAAAGTATAGATTCCCCCTTTGCCTTTATCCACATTTTGTGCATATATGGGGGGTTTAATATGTTTTCTGATGCTGCACTTTTCCACAAAGCCGTTTTTCATTCCCTTTCTGCGGATGGAATCTCTTTTTGACTTTAGAGATTATCATAGTTCTTATCGATAAGACCAAAAATATTATTTGGTAGCTCTCTTGGGATCTCATTCCTGCCTCTTGATAAAAGTTGACCAATCCTTTGTGTGATTTTTTCACCTCTAATTTACTCTTTTTACCTTTCAGTCCATACTTTCCTGCGGGATTTTTTCACTTTATTCACTCTCAGTCTGCTTGATTTTATTCCTTTTGATATACTTCTATTCGTTCCTTTTGATATACTTCTATTCGTTCCCTTTTTATGGATTGAGCAGAAAACAGCAAAGAAACTATGAAAAGAATATATTTTGCCCATACATTTAAATGAGCCGTTTCTTTCATGAAAAACGGAGAACCAAATTTATCGGCATCCAATGGATGTGCCAGAAAGCAAGCACAGCTCCATGTTTATTTTGAAAATATGTACCCAAACTTAGGGCTAGGGGCGAGAACCTGAAAACTCTACGTTTTGATTCTTTTCACATTCAATTTTTGTTCGCATGTATTTATACCGTGTCACAAGTTTTCCCATTTCCAATAATTTGGCCCAATAAAAGTTGATCAAAAGATATATGCAGAAACTACTAACGGTGTCTTTTAAAAATCAGGCATTCGCTTTTATTTTGGCTTTCTGGTGAGGCTTTGGATTCCCACAGACTATTCCACAGAAGGATAGGCTTCATGGACCAGCTATGCATGATCTACATGGAACAAGAAGCGGAGCTATACTGGACACGTTTCTGTAAAAATCCAAAGAAAACTAATAGCCGGCACACCTTTTGGTAGCGAGTTTGGCGGCGAACTGGCGTTTCACCCAAAATTTGCAGACTTTGTGCTTTTTAGCAGGCTTTTGGACGGCTTTTGATGGGATCTTGAGCTAATGGCAATTTCTGACATTGAAATAAGCGAGTCCATAATCAGCTCTTCGATTTTTTTCGAAATCTCGAGCGCCTCCTTTCTCTGGACAAAGACAGCCGGATATCGGATAGAGAGCCAAAGATAAAGATTCAGTGTCTTGTGCAAGGTTTCATAGTCAAGCAAAGAGCTGTCCCAGATATTTGAGGAAGACATGCAAAGCTTCCCCTCTTTGGGTAAGTCTACATGCATGGGGCAGGGCTTTCCAGAGGAAATGTGTGACGCATAGAACACAAAACTTTTCATCATTTCTGGATTTTGATGAGAGACTGGCGAACATATTAGAGTGTATTTGTCTCTCAAAGAGAGGCCAATGCCATCGGTAGCAATTGCCAATTTCTAAATGCGGAAAGTTTTAGCCTGCAAATTGACAAACCTTGGCGCAGTCGATGCATGTAGACT